>NC_056667.1:196249843-196549843 GCF_018350195.1 Panthera tigris | reverse complement strand
ATGGCTTCCCTGGGGAATTCTACCAGACATTTAAAGCAGAGTTAATACCTATCCTTCTCAAGCTGTTTTAAAAAATAGAAATGGAAGGAAAATTTTCAGACTCATTCTATGAAGCCAGCATCACCTTGATTCCTAAACCAGACAGAGACCCCACAAAAAAGGTTAACTATAGGCCAATATCCCTGATGACTATGGATACAAAAATTCTCCAGAAGATACTAGCAAATCGAATTCAACAGCATATCAAAAGAATTATCCACCATGATCAAGTAGGATTCATTCCTGGGCTGCAGGGCTGGTTCAATATTCACAAATCAATCAATGTGATATATCACATTAATAAAAGAAAGGATAAGAACCATATGATCCTGTCAATAGATGCAGAAAAAGCATTTGACAAAATACAACTTCCTTTCTTAATAAAAACCCTCAAGAAAGTTGGGATAGAAGGAACATACTTAAACATCATAAAAGCCATATATGAAAAGTCCACACCTAATATCATCTTCAATGGGGTAAAACTTAGAGATTTCTGCCTGAGACCAAGAGCACAACAGGGATGTACTGTCTCACCACTGTAATTTAACATAGTGTTGGAAGTCCTAGCATCAGCAATCAGACAACAAAAGGAAATAAAAGGCATCAAAATTGGCAAAAAGTCAAACTTTCACTCTTCACAGATGGCATGATACTCTACATGGAAAACCCGAAAGACTACACCAAAAGACTCTTAGAACTGATACATGAATTCAGTAAAGTTGCAGGGTACAAAATTAATGTACAGAAATAGGTTGCATTTTTATACACCAATAATGAAGCAACAGAAAGAGAAGTAAAGAAACTTATCCCATTTACAACTGCACCAAGAACCACAGAATACCTAGGAATAAATCTAACCAAAGATGTAAAAGACCTATATGCTGAAAACTATAAAAAGCTTATTAAGGAAACTGAAGACACAAAGATATGGAAAAACATTCCATGATCATGGATTGCAAGAATAATGTTAAAATGTCAATACTACCCAAAGCAACCTACACATTCAATGCAATCCCAATCAAAATTGCACCAGAATTCTTCTAAAAGCTAGAACAAGCAATCCTAAAATTTGTATGGAACCACAAAAGACCCTGCAGAGCCAAAGGCATAGTGAAAAAGAAAACCAAAGCAGGAGGCAACACAATCCCAGATGTTAGCCTCTATTACAAAGCTTTAATCATCAAGACAGTATGGTATTGGCACAAAAACAGACACATAGACCAATGGAATAGAATAGAGAACGCAGAATTGGACCCACGAATGTATGGCCAACTAATCTTTGACAAAGCAGGAAAGAACATCTAATGGAAAAAAAGTCTCTTTAACAAATGGTGCTGGGAGAACTGGACAGCAACATGCAGAAGAATGAAACTAGACCACCTTCTTACACCATACACAAAAATAAACACAAAATGGATGAAAGACCTAAATGTGAGACAGGAAATCATCAAAACCCTAGAGGAGAAAGCAGGCAACAACCTCTTTGACCTCAGCCACAGCAATTTCTTACTCAACACATCTCCAAAGGCAAGGGAATTAAAAGCAAAAATGAACTATTGGGACCTCATAAAGATAAAAAGCTTCTGCACAGCAAAGGAAACAATCAACAAAACTAAAAGTCAACCAATGGAATGGGAAAAGATATCTGCAAATGACATTATCGGATAAAGGGCTAGTATCCAAAATCTATAAAGAATTTACCAAACTCAACACCCAAAAAACAAATAATCCAGTGAAGAAATGGGCAGAAGACATGAATAGACACTTTTCCAAAGAAGACATCCAGATGGTCAACAGACACATGAAACGATGCTCAGCATCACTCATCATCAGGGAAATACAGTTCAAAGCCACACTGAGATACCACCTCACACCAGTCAGAGTGACTAAAATGAACAAATCAGGAGACTATAGATGCTGGTGAGGATGTGGAGAAATGGGAACCCTCTTGCACAGTTGGGGGGAATGCAAACTGGTGCAGTCACTCTGGAAAACAGTGTGGAGGTTCCTCAAAAAATTAAAAATAGAGCTACCCTATGACCCATAAATAGCAATACTAGGTACCCAAGGGATACAGGAGTGCTGATGCATAGGGGCACATGTACCCCAATGTCATAGCAGCGCTTTCAACAATAGCCATATTATGGAAAGAGCCTAAATGTCCATCAACTGATGAATGGATAAAGAAGATGTGGTTTATATATTCAATGGAATACTACTTGACAATGAGAAAGAATAAAATCATGCCATTTGCAGCAACATGGATGGAACTTGGAAGGTATTATTCTGAGTGAAATAACTAAGTCAGATAAGGACAGATATCGTATGTTTCCACTCATATGTGGATCTTGAGAAACTGAACAGAAGACCATGGCAGAAGGGAAGGGGGAATAAATAGATACAAACACAGAGGGAGGGAGGGAAGCAAACCACAAGAGACTATGAAATACAGAGAATAAACTAAGGTTGGATGGGGGCATGGGGGAGAGGGAAAATGAGTGATGGGCATTGAGGAGGGCAATTGTTGAGACGGGCACCAGGTGTTGTATGTAAGCCAAGTTGACAATAAATTATATTCATAAAAAAAGAAGGATTATTATAATGGCAGTAGAGGAGATAAGTTCTATTTGGAGGGACAACTGGAGGCAGAGAGAATAGTAGGTAGTTGTTGGGGGAGCTTAAGTGACATGATGGACTTTGATGGAAATGAATGGCTGCTCAACTCATTTTGGACATAGAATGCACAGTCTTAAGTGATTGACTGAATGTTGTAATAAGTGGTAAAAAGGACTTAAGATTTACAGATCATCTTAGGTGACTATACGGATGATAAGGACACTAACCAAAGTGGGAGAAAGAAGAAAGGAAGGGTGAAGGGAAGGGAATGGTGGAAAAGGGAATTGGCTTTGAGACCTGCTAAATTTGAGGTGCTCACAAGACATGCAAGTTGGAACGTCCTATTTTATGAGGTAGTCTGAATTAATAGTTATTGCCTTGAGATAATGTCAGTAGTTCTAATTAAATTCATTTAAATTTAAACAAAGTAGTTAAAATTGAATTCAGGCCATAAATATTGTTAAGTATGTTGGGTGTATAAGTCTAACCAAAAGTTCTATTATTTACTTTTAGATTACAAAACATTATTGATATGAAAAAAGTAGTAATGTGGAGAGAGGGAAGATGGCGGAGTAGGAGGACGCTGGGCTCACCACGTGTCCTGCTGGTCACTTAGATTCCACCTACACCTGCCTAAATAACCCAGAAAATTGCCAGAGGATTAGCAGAACGGAGTCTCCGGAGCCAAGCGCAGACGAGAGGCCCACGCAAGAGGGTAGGAAGGGCGGCGAGGCGGTGCACGCTCCACGGACTGGCGGGAGGGAGCCGGGGCGGAGGGGCGGCTCGCCGGCCAAGCAGAGCCCCCCGAGTCTGGCTAGCAAAAGCGGAGGGGCCTGACGGACTGTGTTCCGACAGCAAGCGCGACTTAGCGTCTGGGAGGTCAGAAGTTAACAGCTCTGCTCGGAAAGCGGGAAGGCTGGAGGACAAAGGGAGGGAGAGCTGCTGAGCCCCTGGATGACAGAGCTCAAGTTGGTGGGAAACAAAGGCGCTCGCCAGCGCCATCTCCCCCACCCATCCTCCAGCCAAAATCCCAAAGAGAACCAGTTCCTGCCAGGGAACTTGCTCGCTCTGCACAAACACCCAACTCTGTGCTTCTGCAGAGCCGAACCTCCGGCAGCGGATCTGACTCCCTCCCGCTGCCACAGGGCCCCTCCTGAAGTGGATCACCTAAGGAGAAGCGAGCTAAGCCTGCCCCTCCTGCCCCCATGCACCTTGCCTACCCACCCCAGCTAATACACCAGATCCCCAGCACCACAAGCCTGGCACTGTGCAAGTAGCCCAGATGGGCCACGCCACCCCACAGTGAATCCCGCCCCTAGGAGAGGGGAAGAGAAGGCACACACCAGTCTGACTGTGGCCCCAGCGGTGGGCTGGGGGCAGACATCAGGTCGGACTGAGGCCCCGCCCACCAACTCCAGTTATACACCACAGCACGGGGGCAGTGCCCTGCAGGTCCTCACCACTCCAGGGACTATCCAAAATGACCAAACGGAAGAATTCCCCTCAGAAGAATCTCCAGGAAATAACAACAGCTAATGAACTGATCAAAAAGGATTTAAATAATATAACAGAAAGTGAATTTAGAATAATAGTCATAAAATTAATCGCTGGGCTTGAAAACAGTATAGAGGACAGCAGAGAATCTCTTGCTACAGAGATCAAGGGACTAAGGAACAGTCAGGAGGAGCTGAAAAGCACTTTAAACGAAATGCAAAACAAAATGGAAACGACGACGACGGCTCAGATTGAAGAGGCAGAGGAGAGAATAGGTGAACTAGAAGATAAAGTTATGGAAAAAGAGGAAGCTGAGAAAAAGAGAGATAAAAAAATCCAGGAGTATGAGGGGAAAATTAGAGAACTAAGTGATACACTAAAAAGAAATAATATACGCATAATTGGTATCCCAGAGGAGGAAGAGAGAGGGAAAGGTGCTGAAAGGGTACTTGAAGAAATTATAGCTGAGAACTTCCCTGAACTGGGGAAGGAAAAAGGCATTGAAATCCAAGAGGCACAAAGAACTCCCTTCAGACGTAACTTGAATCGATCTTCTGCACGACATATCATAGTGAAACTGGCAAAATACAAGGATAAAGAGAAAATTCTGAAAGCAGCAAGGGATAAACGTGCCCTCACATATAAAGGGAGACCTATAAGACTCGCGACTGATCTCTCTTTTGAAACTTGGCAGGCCAGAAAGGCTTGGCACGATATCTTCACTGTGCTAAACAGAAAAAATATGCAGCCGAGAATCCTTTATCCAGCAAGTCTGTCATTTAGAATAGAAGGAGAGATAAAGGTCTTCCCAAACAAACAAAAACTGAAGGAATTTGTCACCACTAAACCAGCCCTACAAGAGATCCTAAGGGGGATCCTGTGAGACAAAGTACCAGACACATCGCTACAAGCATGAAACCTACAGACATCACAATGACTCTAAACCCGTATCTTTCTATAATAACACTGAATGTAAATGGACTAAATGTGCCAACCAAAAGACATACGGTATCAGAATGGATAAAAAAACAAGACTCATCTATTTGCTGTCTACAAGAGACTCATTTTAGACCTGAGGACACCTTCAGATTGAGAGTGAGGGGATGGAGAACTATTTATCATGCCACTGGAAGTCAAAAGAAAGCTGGAATAGCCATACTTATATCAGACAAACTAGACTTTAAATTAAAGGCTGTAACAAGAGATGAAGAAGGGCATTATATAATAATCACAGGGTCTATCCATCAGGAAGAGCTAACAATTATAAATGTCTATGCGCTGCATACCGGAGCCCCCAAATATATAAAACAATTACTCACAAACATAAGCAACCTTATTGATAAGAATGTGGTCATTGCAGGGGACTTTAACACCCCACTTACAGAAATGGATAGATCATCTAGACACACGGTCAATAAAGAAACAAGGGCCCTGAATGATACATTGGATCAGATGGACTTGACAGATATAGTTAGAACTCTGCATCCCAAAACAACAGAATATACTTTCTTCTCGAGTGCACATGGAACATTCTCCAAGATAGATCATATACTGGGTCACAAAACAGCCCTTCATAAGTTTACAAGAATTGAAATTATACCGTGCATACTTTCAGACCACAATGCTATGCAGCTTGAAATCAACCACAGGAAAAAGTCTGGAAAACCTCCAAAAGCATGGAGGTTAAAGAACACCCTACTAACGAATGAGTGGGTCAACCAGGCAATTAGAGAAGAAATTAAAAAATATATGGAAACAAACGAAAATGAAAATACAACAATCCAAATGCTTTGGGACGCAACGAAGGCAGTCCTGAGAGGAAAATACATTGCTATCCAGGCCTATCTCAAGAAACAAGAAAAATCCCAAATACAAAATCTAACAGCACACCTAAAGGAAATAGAAGCAGAACAGCAAAGGCAGCCTAAACCCAGCAGAAGAAGAGAAATAATAAAGATCAGAGCAGAAATAAACAATATAGAATCTAAAAAAACTGTAGAGCAGATCAACGAAACCAAGAGTTGTTTTTTTTGAAAAAATAAACAAAATTGACAAACCTCTAGCCAGGCTTCTCAAAAAGAAAAGGGAGATGACCCAAATAGATAAAATCATGAATGAAAATGGAATTATTACAACCAATCCCTCAGAGATACAAACAATTATCAGGGAATACTATGAAAAATTATATGCCAACAAATTGGACAACCTGGAAGAAATGGACAAATTCCTAAACACCCACACTCTTCCAACACTCAATCAGGAGGAAATAGAAAGCTTGAACAGACCCATAACCAGCGAAGAAATTGAATCGGTTATCAAAAGTCTCCCAACAAATAAGAGTCCAGGACCAGATGGCTTCCCAGGGGAGTTCTACCAGACGTTTAAAGCAGAGATAATACCTATCCTTCTCAAGCTATTCCAAGAAATAGAAAGGGAAGGAAAACTTCCAGCCTCAGTCTATGAAGCCAGTAGTATTACTTTGATTCCTCAACCAAACAGAGACCCAGGAAAAAAAGAGAACTACAGGCCAATATCCCTGATGAATATGGATGCAAAAATTCTCAATAAGATACTAGCAAATCGAATTCAATGGTATATAAAAAGAATTATTCACCATGATCAAGTGGGATTCATTCCTGGGATGCAGGGCTGGTTCAACATTCGCAAATCGATCAACGTGATACATCACATTAACAAAAAAAAAGAGAAGAACCATATGATCCTGTCAATCGATGCAGAAAAGGCATTTGACAAAATCCAGCACCCTTTCTTAATAAAAACCCTTGAGAAAGTCGGGATAGAAGGAACATACTTAAAGATCATAAAAGCCATTTATGAAAAGCCCACAGCTAACATCATCCTCAACAGGGAAAAACTGAGAGCTTTTTCCCTGAGATCAGGAACATGACAGGGATGCCCACTCTCACCGCTGTTGTTTAACATAGTGCTGGAAGTTCTAGCATCAGCAATCAGACAACAAAAGGAAATCAAAGGCATCCAAATTGGCAAAGATGAAGTCAAGCTTTCGCTTTTTGCAGATGACCTGATATTATACATGGAAAATCCGATAGACTCCACCAAAAGTCTGCTAGAACTGATACATGAATTCAGCAAAGTTGCAGGATACAAAATCAATGTACAGAAATCAGTTGCATTCTTATACACTAACAATGAAGCAACAGAAAGACAAATAAAGAAACTGATCCCATTCACAATTGCACCAAGAAGCATAAAATACCTAGGAATAAATCTAACTAAAGATGTAAAAGATCTGTATGCTGAAAACTATAGAAAGCTTATGCAGGTAATTGAAGAAGATATAAAGAAATGGAAAGACATTCCCTGCTCATCGATTGGAAGAATAAATATTGTCAAAATGTCAATACTACCCAAAGCTATCTACACATTCAATGCAATCCCAATCAAAATTGCACCAGCATTCTTCTCGAAACTAGAACAAGCAATCCTAAAATTCATATGGAATCACAAAAGGCCCCGAATAGCCAATGTAATTTTGAAGAAGAAGACCAAAGCAGGAGGCATCACAATCCCAGACTTTAGCCTCTACTACAAAGCTGTCATCATCAAGACAGCATGGTATTGGCACAAAAACAGACACATAGACCAATGGAATAGAATAGAAACCCCAGAACTAGACCCACAAACGTATGGCCAACTCATCTTTGACAAAGCAGGAAAGAACATCCAATGGAAAAAAGACAGTCTCTTTAACAAATGGTGCTGGGAGAACTGGACAGCAACATGCAGAAGGTTGAAACTAGACCACTTTCTCACACCATTCACAAAAATAACCTCAAAATGGATAAAGGACCTGAATGTGAGACAGGAAACCACCAAAACCTTAGAGGAGAAAGCAGGAAAAGACCTCTCTGACCTCAGCTGTAGCAATCTCTTACTCGACACATCCCCAAAGGCAAGGGAATTAAAAGCAAAAATGAACTACTGGGACCTTATGAAGATAAAAAGCTTCTGCACAGCAAAGGAAACAACCAACAAAACTAAAAGGCAACCAACGGAATGGGAAAAGATATTTGCAAATGACATATTGGACAGAGGGCTAGTATCCAAAATCTATAAAGAGCTCACCAAACTCCACACCCGAAAAGCAAATAACCCAGTTAAGAAATGGGCAGAAAACATGAATAGACACTTCTCTAAAGAAGACATCCGGATGACCAACAGGCACATGAAAAGATGTTCAACGTTGCTCCTTATCAGGGAAATACAAATCAAAACCACACTCAGATACCACCTCACGCCAGTCAGAGTGGCCAAAATGAACAAATCAGGAGACTACAGATGCTGGAGAGGATGTGGAGAAACGGGAACCCTCTTGCACTGTTGGTGGGAATGCAAGTTGGTGCAGCCACTCTGGAAAGCAGTGTGGAGGTTCCTCAGAAAATTAAAAATAGACCTACCCTATGACCCAGCAGTAGCACTGCTAGGAATTTATCCAAGGGATACAGGAGTACTGATGCATAGGGGCACTTGTACCCCAATGTTCATAGCAGCACTCTCAACAATAGCCAAATTATGGAAAGAGCCTAAATGTCCATCAACTGATGAAGGGATAAAGAAATTGTGGTTTATATACACAATGAAATACTACGTGGCAGTGAGAAAGAATGAAATATGGCCTTTTGTAGCAACGTGGATGGAACTGGAGAGTGTGATGCTAAGTGAAATAAGCCATACAGAGAAAGACAGATACCATATGGTTTCACTCTTATGTGGATCCTGAGAAACTTAACAGAAACCCATGGGGGAGGGGAAGGAAAAAAAAAAAAAAAGAGAGAGGTTAGAGTGGGAGAGAGCCAAAGCATAAGAGACTGTTAAAAACTGAGAACAAACTGAGGGTTGATGGGGGGTGGGAGGGAGGGTAGGGTGGGTGATGGGTATTGAGGAGGGCACCTTTTGGGATGAGCACTGGGTGTTCTATGGAAACCAATTTGACAATAAATTTCATATATTAAAAAAATAAATAAATAAAGATTTATTACAAAAGAAAAAAAAAGAAAAAAGTAGTAATGTAAAATGAATATGACAATTTCAACCTAGTCATGGCCATACAGAAAATTGCCAATAATGTTTAAGATTTAAACCTATCAGCACAAGCACTAATGTTTATAATCCATTCACCATGTAATTGTGAATAGCAAGAAAAAATAAATTAGTAGATACCATCCCACATGCATCAACTTTACCATGTATTAAAGACAAGGTCTTCTCAAAGTTTAAGTGAGGCAACCCACCAAGCAATGGCAGAAATTGCTGGAACCACTGATTACTCATACTTCATCAAGTCTTACCACTTCTAATTATTTAAACTCAATTATGAGTATATATGTGAATATAATATAGTTTGAAATACTAAATACTTTTTAAAAACAGATGTGTATATTATTGTGTATATATATATATTCATTCTAAACCATCTTCCCTGACATTCTATATTACAAAGATTAACATTTGTTTTTAACTTTCACTTACCTTTCTGTTAAACAGCAGGTAATAGGCAATACCAGTATTTAGCTAAGCAAGAAAGTGAATTGGGAGATGGTTTCCAAATTTACTGGAATATTATTACTGAAATGCCATTTCATGGAAATTTCACTTGACTTATCATAAGAATACAATCCAGAAAAAGTTTTATGCAAAAACTAAATGATTTGTTTGCTCCAAAACCTAAAATTATGTGTGTCCTAAGGGAGACAAGCATAGTTTTATTTTTACCAACCTTAGTTCATTGGTGGGATTTTTATATATTTTTGGCACTACAAATAATTGCCATATATAATTATAATATGTCCAACAATTCCTTCTAGTAAGTCACTGTGGTTATTACCATGGATCTAGATAATTAAAACAGAATGAAAAACTGTTATAGCCCCACAAGGAGTCTTCTCTTGGAGTCTATGAAACGTTGGAATTTAAAATGCTTTGTGCATCATCTGTGACCAATGAAAAGACCTTTCCATAATTTTAGCTGTAAGCTGACCCAAAAAACAAATCAGAACACCTTCTGGAAGATGACAGCTGGTCAACAAATCCAAAGTGTCTGCACAAAGTTAGTTTAAGCTAAGGACAGTTACATGCAAGGGCACTGAAGACAATCTGAAATAAATTGAAAATCTAATCTCCTAATTAGATGATGTATTTATTCATGGAACACACCCAAAAAGATAAACAGGTCATTAAAATACATGTTTACATTTACTGTAAATTCATGTACCTTTTCCTTCTTAAAAATTAATGGCATAAATATTATCATTATTTAATGGAAGCTAACTGAATACCTTATTATGTTGATAGCAAATCATAAAACCAGCAGAATATATCCTCATGGTATAAAGTGTTTAAAATTATTCTGTACACTAGTTATAAGTAATGATTACACACATTTTTATCTGTATGTAATGATTATCCTCCTAAGGAGAATTGTCTTGAAACTTCAAGAAACTGCAAGTTCTTTGCTTATTTGTTTGGAGAATATAAACATTATAACAATTACAAATATCAATTAAACTTATTATAAATATGTATTATAAAATACCAGTTAAATGTATAGTTATACGAATGATTTAATGGTTAATTTGAAAACTCACATTTTAAAAGATAACTAGCAGTTTCTTACAAACACATATAATTTATAGCCAAAACAATAAGAGAAATTAAGCTTTATATTGACCCATGTTGAAAAATTACATTTCTAAATGCCCTTTTTCTTTTCTGCATTAAAAGCAACTTAGTCACTTTATCTTTATTTCCACAAAAGTGCATGGAATAGTACTGACATGGACCTAACCACTCGCCAGGTGGCACACACAGTTGTGATTGTGTTCATAGCATGCTCTAAGGGCCCCATACAAATCTAAGCCTGCTTGGAAGTTTAATAGGCATCCCAAACATAATATGCCCAGCTCCATATTCCAAACCTTCCCCTCCCTTAGCTTCTCCCATAAAAATTAATAGTCACTGTATCTTCATTGGCTCTGATAAAAACCCTGGGACTCATTTTTAAATCCTCTCTTTCACCCCATATCCAGCTTATCAAAAAATACTACAGACTCTCATCAAAAAATAAAAATCTTACCATTTAGCCTCTATCCCATTGCATGCTGGCCCAGAATATCTTTACACATCTCTTGGATTATTGAAATTAGTTCCTAACCAGTCTGCCATCTTCTATCTACCCTTAACCCCTCTGACAGTCTAATTTCCACACAGAAGTCACAGAGGTCTTATGTAAATCAAATCAGGTACTTTTCAAAATCCTCCAACAGTTTTCTAGCATTCTTGGAACAAAATTAATTGTCCTCTTTACTACTATCTAGAAGGCCCTAAAGTCACACCCTTTTTGGTCCCCAAGTACCGAACTTCATTTTCTCCTCTTCTCTCTAAGCTCACCTACTTTATTTATCCTGGATTCCTTGCTGAAACATTTTGGAGATGTTCTCTTCTTAAGGGTTTTGCATTTGCTATTCCTCCAGCTCTAATTCTCATCCTTAATTCTCCATGTGTCTCACTTCCTCAGCTACTTCAAGTTTTTGTTATAGATCACCTTCTCAGAACAGTCCTGGATTTTCTCTTTAAACCTGAAGCCACCCTGCACTCCATTTTCCTATGCCCTGCTTTATGTTTTTCTCTAGCACTTATGGCCAACAAATATACTGTAGTATAGATGTGTTCATTATTGGTTTATTACCTGTTCCTTACAACAAATTTAAGGCCCTGAGAACAGATTTCTGTGTATTTAGTTAACTGCCCAGAATAGTGACTGACAAATGCTCAATAATTTTTTTCTTAAATGAATGAGTAAATATTAAAGTACCATCAATCTTTTAAAATTTGATTTCATTCATCTTACATAGCCTAACTCATTTATTTTCATAGAAATATAGTGCATTTGTCAGGGCAATGAAAGCAGTACCACAGAAAAAGCTTGAGAAAGGTCAGGAACTCACCAAACAACAGATGACTCAAGAACACACGCTCCTCCTTCTAGCATGTGGCTCACCACTTTCAAAGTCTTTTGATTTCAACTAGGAAAATGAGGATGGACAGAGTAGACAATACCAATGGAAGCCTAAGGGGTTGGACCTGAAAGTGGTGTACACTGGGTTTGGTCAGAATTAGTAGCACAGAGCTTCCATATAACCTTCCATATTCCATATAATCTCCCAACGGGCCCAAGGAAGAGAAAACTGGGTTGGTGAGCATCTAGCCAGGCTCTCGCACACATAAACTAGGAAAACACTAACGTTCTTTTTTTTTTTTTTTTTACTTTTATAAAATACTTTAAAATTTATGCTGCATACCTATGGAGAACCATGACAGAAATTAAGTAGAGATGGGATTGTACATGACCGGAGGAGTAGGAGTGAAATATTAGCTACATTTTTCAACAGCTGCTTCTCTGAGTAGGTGATATTTGAGCTGAGATATTAGAGATGAGAAAGCCAGACATGCAAAAATTAGAGATGCAACAACACAAGCAGAAAGAAGAGCTAGTATAAAAGCCCTGGGAAAGTATAAACTGTGGTATGTTTGCAAATAGTAGTGAGAAGACTGAAGTAGCTGAGGGTACTGGGGAGGGGATGTGAGGGAGCGCATGGCCCAAGAGGCAGGTAGGAGACAACTTGTAGAGCCTGATATGCCACAGTAGCAAGTTTACACTGTAAAACAAGGGGAAGACGTTATTGTATTTAAAGAAGGGAATTTTGTGATCTGACTTACATTTTTAAAAGATCTGTCTGGTTACTGTGAAGTGAGTGAATTATTATAAGGTAAGGTAGGGTGAATCAGTAAGCTTTTGCAATAGCACAGACTTGGAAAAATGTAAATGTATTCTGGAGGAAGCACCTATCAGACTCACTGGTAGAGCTAATGGTGGGAACCGAAGGGTGAGAGAATGAGCAATCCCAATGACTCCTAGGCCTTTAGCTTGAGTAAATTCACATACGTTCACATTTTGCTTTTACAAAAATAAGGAAGGTCAGAAGGCCACGTTTTCTGGCATTATTCTATTCTATTAGTGAGATTAGAGATTCCTTTCTGGGCGTGACAATTTGGAAAAATCTATTAGATACCCAAGCTCAGGAGAGAAGTCAATGGTAGAGATATCAGCATGGGAATTATCAACACATGGAGAGTATTTATAGCCTGAGGATGGGAGAGGCCGCCTGGAGAAGTGTATTAGTGAGAAGAAGAAGCTGTGCGCTGAGCCAGGGAGGAGTATGGGGAGGTGGAGTCTATCAACTGGAACTCTGGCAGAAGAGAACAGCCTCCTGAAGACGCTGAGCAGGACAGCTTGGGACTCAGCAGGAAAACCAGGGCCATAGAAATAATGAGAGCCAGGAGAGTAAAAGCAGGCGTGGCAGGTTGTAGTGACCGAATCTGAGAGGTAAAGAAGATGAGAACAGGTAAGTGGCACCGGCAGTGGGCACCAAAGGAGCCAATGACTGACAAAAGTAGTTTCAGAGGAGAGGAAAGAAAGGAAACTGAAGGGGAGAATACAAAAAGAACAAGTAGAGGCTGTTAGTTCCATCAGAACTTCTGCCAACCATTTTGATGAAAATGAGCCAGAGCAGCTTCTGAGGAAAGAGCATAGGTGCAGTAGGGGGTTGTCAGGTCAAGGGAAAAAAAAGTGTTTTTAACTAATGGGAGTTACTTAAGGATATTTTCTAGGTTGATAGGAATTATCCTGTGAGAGTAGAAAAAAAGACATCTACCTAAATCACAACTTAAAAACTCTTAACTAATCTGATTTAAAATCCTGGTTCTTCGACCTATGAAATTGCACTCTATAAAAATGCAAATTAGTAAGACATTAAGAATCTTTAAATTTTCTGGAATTAATATGCATTTATTTTATTTTGACCTTGTTAGAAAAACATAGTAAAAATAAATTTTAATCTTGTTTTTCCAGGGAAAGAACATATACTTAACAAATTCTGCACTTAAGCACAATCTAATTAATTATTTTAATATTTAAGTTTAAAGCAATTATTAGGGGGAAAATGATATTGATCAAACTCATAGGTTATATAGTTGTATGTTACTGGCAAACTTGTATGCCTTATTGTAAATACAGACACTATTTCCTCAGCATTTTTCTTTAAAATAATGCATGGCTTCTTCACTGTCTAGAGGTTTGCTTTTGGGTTAACCAGACCCAATACAAATTCTTTCTCTGTGATTCTCAAGATCTCTGAGCTGTGTATGTGTGTGAGAGAGAGAGAAATAGGGAAGATAATAAATTCCTTATAGAAACATGAAGGTCAAACATAGAGTGTATAAAGCAAAGCAGCTGAATCCTGGCATTTATAGATGCTTATTGTTATTACTGATATTCTTTTATTATTATTATTATTATTATTATTATTATTGTTATTTTGATAAAGTTAAGGAACCTATACACCACAGAGGAAGAGCTTAATTTCCATTGATGGTAACTGACAAACAAAAATAAATAAACAGAAATTTATTAAAAAAAGCCTTTTCCTTATTCCTTAAAGAAATATATATATGAGTCAATAAACATTATATTAAAGAATCATAAAGTACGAAACCTTTGGGTGTGTATGTGGGGTCAGGAAGAGAGTGATTTGGTTTTAAAATTAAGAATAGAGAATATGAAATTACTTGAGCAATACAGAAAACTTACAATTTAATTTTATACTATGGTTAGTTAAGGGTTCGTGGTATAGAATGAGAATATAAAGAGGTAGAGTAAAATAAGTGGGGAGAGAAATAAGCGCGTGACAATGAAGAAATGGTGGTATGAAGAAGTAGCAACCAAGACAAATTGGAAATGAGTAAGACAGGCAACAAAAGGCTCAGGTAAATGAGTTGTCCCAAAGTCACAGCTTAATCTTCCTTTGAGGCATGTTACTCTAGAAAATTAGTGATTATTCTATTAGTGATTGATTGTTTTTTGTTTTTTGTTTTTGTTTTTGTTTTTTTTTTTTAACTGCCTAACTTATAATGTTAGAATCTTCTTTCCTAATGAGCTAACTAGTGAAGATGGTGACAGAGAAATTATTCCCTGGGTTGCAGTAGTAGTTACCAGGGCAGCTGTTTTTCCAAAGGCTGGAAATAAATCAAGCTGAAATACAGATTTTGTCTTTTACTAAAAGTTAAATATTTACCTCATTATCTTCTCTTCATTTTCATTTAATCGAAACTTTTCCCTTAACCTCCACTTAATGATTGGATTGACCAGCATTTCTCATTTTCTCTGTAAACTATGCTGGTTGTGTTCACTGTGCCTCGACTGCTCAGAGCTCTCAGACCACACCCAAGCAGACCAGCACAGGATACTCTCACCAGCTAACAGCCATGATTACAAAGAGTTCAAAGGAGTATTTTACTAACCCTCCTTATAAGTCAGTTGTGTTTACTATTGTAAATGTAATTAAAAGACTAATCAAGGTGATGAAATATGAATGTGATAAATATGCTGTCAATGAAAATTAAATTAATACTATGGAAAGGTAAGAGGATCATCTTCTGCATGTCTGAAGTTTTTGTTGCAGATTAAGGAAATAACAAAATTGAAACTGTAAGTGATACATTATTGGTATAGCTTATGGAAGAGTGTAAAATTCCAATCAACAGTCAAAGAAAAAGTCATGGCCTTCTTGTTTTCACTCTTATGTGGATCCTGAGAAACTTAACAGAAACCCATGGGGGACGGGAAGGAAAAAAAAAAAAAAAGAGAGAGAGAGAGGTTAGAGTGGGAGAGAGCCAAAGCATAAGAGATTCAAAAAATGAGAACAAACTGAGGGCTGATGGGAGGATGGAGGGTAGGTGATGGGTATTGAAGAGGGCATCTTTTGGGATGAGCACTGGGTGTGGTATGGAAACCAATTTGACAATAAATTTCATATATTAAAAAAAAAGAAAAAGTCATGGCCTTACATCAAAAGACTGGCATGTGAATGCAAATGCACTATTTTTAGACAAAATACAATACATACTTCAGGTTGAATGTATCATTTTTATGGCTCCCTTTACAAGCAGACTTTTTCAGTTCAGTAACTTACTGAAGTTTTGGTCAGAGTAGATAAGATCATATCTGCTGTGCCCTTAAGTAAGATATCAAAGATAATAAATATTCTTGCTACATGGAAGTAATCAAACAAGTAGGGTTTAGAAAATAAATAACATATCCAGTCAGTGGGAGCAGAGAAAAGTTTGCAAATGAAAAAAAAAAGTACTCACCACAGGTAAATGCATGTAAGTTATCGGAGTTGGTTAATATCTTATTTTGAGACATTTTTCCTCATTAAATATAACAGGAACAATTATATAATGTTTGCCATACATTTTTTACAAGCCTAAAATTTCCTGAAGATTGATGACATAAATTTGGCAATATATGAACAAATGTAACAAAAGAATATAACTTACCTAAACCATAATCCAAGTGATATATCCATGATCACATCCTAAAAGCTTACCACTTACTAAACTTTTAATAACCACAGAACTATATCATAGAACATATGTATATGCATATTGCCCATGTTAATATTTATCTTGAAAACTGAATACCAGTGTAAATTTTTAAGATATAAAATAGGTATGAATATAAATATGCAGATTCAGAAAAGAATGCATTTAATAAATACCAAGTAGTAAGTTTTGTCTTTCAACTGATAGGATTGTGGCTCACAAACTAGTCCTCAAAACAAAATAAATGATTTGTTAATGAGGAAAAAACACACATTGATAATAAGTAAATAATCAAATGAAATCTTTAGTTGCTGAGATCCCATATTTAGAAGAAATCCTACAAACATCTCTAGAAATTAGTTGTGCTTTCTTTTAACCCTGAACTACAACCTCTACAATAAACATACACAATAGTGCACTTAGTTTGTACTGCCACCAAGTGCCTAAAGCAATTAATTTTAAGTTTCTTGCAGCAGCTATAAGCAGATTCTTTTGCTGTTATGAGTAGCAATTTGGAAACAGGCTAAGAGCAAATCACTTCAACCATGAATGGCTATAAGAGCAACACAATTTAGACATGACAACAAAATCTCAAAGGCATTAATAAAAAACACCAAGAATCCTACCAGCTCACTGGAAGTTCATGAAGTCTAAAAATGTTATTCAGCTTGTAGTCAACCTTTGCTGGACAAATATTTTCTTTATATAAACACAGGTTTGGATTTGGTTGCATATCTGTGGGAAATTCTGAATCCTAGATAAAAAAGAAAAAGCAAGAGCTATGTGCAAAATAGGCATATCACTGTACACACTGATAGTCTTATTTAATATTCTATCTTATTTAATATTAAATTATAAATATTACCAGTATATTCCCTCAGGACTTACCATAAGTCCTTAATTTCCTATTTTAGTTTGAGAAAACATGCAAAAAAAGATAAAATGTTAAATAAGGCACATATCTATTTATATAAGTTTAAACTGCATGCTACATGGTAAAAATTATTTTAAAACACACCACTATTACAGTGAAGCACAATATAGCACTTTCTTATATTATTGGTCAACTGTCCTTTTTCAGAAAGTTTCCATCCCCAGCAGTAATGTCAGCAAAATCTGTGATTATCCTTATACTCCTTTTGTCCTCTATAAATGGTAAACCAAAAACATTTTTAATTGGGAAACAAAATACGTATGTTATTTGATTAATCATGGTATTCTTCTTTAAACCTGAGGACACAAGGCTAATTTAAAGGCACTTACTAAAAGATTTCTGTCTTAATCACTTTAAATCTCACATACATTAGAATCCACATCTGCCAAGCAAATTGTAACTGGAGATCAAAGATCATTTTTAGTCCATGAGAAAGTAATCTCTCCTCAGCAGAAGGAGGATATACTATGAACAGGCACTTTTTATTTTAATTTGTTTAGTTTTTTTTTTTTTTATTTTTGAGAGAGAGGGAGACACAGAATCCCAAAGTAGGCTCCAGACTCTGAGCTGTCAGCATACAGGCCAACACGGGGCTTGAACTCATGAACCATGAGATCATGACTTGAGCCAAACTCGGATGCTTAACCGACTAAGTCACTCAGGCACCCCAGCACAGGCACTTAATTAACATGGATGCATTAATTGCTCAATTCCACAGGGAAAAAAAAAAAGGAAGTAATCAATCCACTTACACTTAATGCTTTAAAATTACCTTTAGAGGGGCGCCTGAGTGGCTCAGTCGGTTGAGCGTCCGACTTCAGCTCAGGTCACGATCTCACGGTTCGTGAGTTCGAGCCCCGCGTCAGGCTCTGGGCTGATGGCTCAGAGCCTGGAGCCTGCTTCCGATTCTGTGTCTCCCTCTCTCTCTGCCCCTCCCCCATTCATGCTCTATCTCTCTCTGTCTCAAAAATAAATAAACATTAAAAAAAATTTTTTTTAAAAATAAAATTACCTTTAGAGAGGGAGGTATATCATTTGTGTACTCACTCATTTATTCCAAAAATATCTGTCAGTGCTACTTTAGGCATAAAGCAGGCATACTTAGGCATAAGGAATCCACTAATGAACAAAGATAAAAAGTCTTGCCCTTGTGGAGGTTACATTGGAGTTGGAAAATGATAAAAACCAATTTTCATAAAGAAGAATTTTTCTGATAAACAAATAATAAACATTCACATAGAAATATCATGCATTCAGGGGCTGGGTGGCTCAGTCAGTTATGTGTCCAACTCTTGATTTCATCTTAGGTCATAATCTCATGGTTCTTGAGATCAAGCCCTGTGTTGGGCACTGTGCTAAGAGTGCGGAGTCTGCTTGGGATTGTTTTTCTGCTACTACTCTCCGGCTCACGCATGTGCACTCTCTCTCAAAATAAATGAATAAACTAAAAAAAAGAAAAGAAAAGAAATATCATGCATTCCATATACTACCAAGAAAAAAGGAAAGGATATCTTATTCTCACCATACAAATATAATTGCTATTAGCACTTTGATGTAATAATTTGTCTCTAATTTTTTACAAAATTGAGACCATGCTCTATTATCCACCCTCCATTTTTCATTTAACATTATACCACTGCATTTTCTAGTCTATTCTGAAAGTACCATATTGTTTTTGACATTTAACTATTTTTATTTTCCTTACATTGTCAGTGCCATGAACAGCTTTCTGTCTATAAATCTGCATTTCACTGATTATATCCTTAAAGTGTAAATAAATAATTCAAATAAAATAAATACTTAACAAAAAACATGATACTTCTTCATAGACTGCTTTTCAGAAACGTTATATGAATTTATATGCTGCCTGTCATATAATACTGTGTGCAATTCACCGCAACTTTGTTAATGCTATACACACATATATACACATACTTCCTCACGTTTAAAATAATACATTCGGTAAGATACTTCTTTGACTAATATTTATCATTGAGCATCTATTACATGACAGGCACTAGTTTTAGCTCTTATGTCATTGGACAAAATAGACAAAACCCCCTTCCTTGTGGAGATTACACTCTAGCGTGAGGACACCAAATAATAAACATGTAAACTATATTATATCTATGTGCTAAAAAGTCTAAGGGAAAATTGTTGTTAATTCATATTTTAAAAAACTATTTTACTGACATTTCTTAAATTAATTGATTAGGTTTAAGTTTTGGGTTTCTTATTTCTTGCTTTACTTGTTTTTTTTCTGAACTGTATGTTTATGTCTTTTGCCCTTTTTTCTATTGTTATGATAATTCATTTTAATAATGTTGCTTGGGTTTGAAATGGACGCAGGATAAATTATTATGCTAGAAAATATGGCAAAGTGAATCAGAATCCAGTCTTATATAATTTTTTGACTCCATGGAAAATCTAGGACCATAAACTTATTATCTGCAGCAATTTTTACAAGCAATCATTATTTTTAAACCAATCATTATATAAAACTAATACAATGAGACATTTAATAAAACCTAATCAACTAGGCTTAATAAAAACCAAATCAGCTACATCCTATTTGGTGTAGCTGAAAAGAATACAGGAAAATATAATAATACCTGAACAAGTATTTAAAAGAAAATTTATAAGAGTAGTAAAGGCCTAGAAACAGCAATCCTATCTAAACATAAATGCACTTGCAGAGGCAAAATGTAAGAACCCTTCTATTGCCCAGCATGTAAACCGAAATATTCCAGGAAACAAAAGCAAATAAATGGGCAGGCAGGACCAGTGAGGCAAATGCAGGATTCATAAATAAGGACTATGCATAGAGAACAGAGGGAATAAAATAAATTTTAAAACTGTTCTTTCAAATGACATAACCATTATTATTTCTTTGTATTGACAAAGTACAACTGCAGGGCACAGCTAAGCTCTCAATAATATACTTTGATAGGTCAGCAGTTCTTTTACTCTGCCCACCCTTTGAAATCATCAGGCAGCTTTTTAAAAATACAAATTCTACTGGATCCCACCCCAGACCAATTAAGTAATAATTTCCAAAGGTAAGGCTCTGACATTGGTATTTATTTTAAATTTCCCCATGTGAAATAAAAGTCAGGATTGAAAATCCTGGCTTTCCCTAGCGATTCAGTTCCACTACATACTAGCATGAGAATTTAGTCAAGCTATTTAACAAACTTTTTAGGATGCATTTTTCCTTCAGTAAACTACAATCAAAATTACACCTGATTAATAGGCTGCTGTGAGTAGTAAGTGAGATAATCTCTGTAAAGCAGTAATCACATGCTTGGTACCTAATAAATCCTTAATAATAATTAGCTATTTCTATGGATGTTTATATTATTGCTGCAATTGGTGGCACATTTTAATTTCAACTGCTTAGTAATTTCATTATGAATTATGTCATACTCTATTTATAATAAAATATTTTATATTACTCAAATTTCAGGTTTAATATTCTCCTGGGATATAGATTGAAGTGGATAGTAATATGATCTCACCTGTCAGAATCCTAGTCCTATATCTAGTTAACTGTTGGTTACCTCTATTTGTCCCAGCTTCAATAATAAAAGGAATTCTTGCTTCACTGGCCAGCCAGTCGGAATCAAATACAGTCTTGCTGCTTATATTCAAAGGATGAAAAACCTGATGGGTAACTGTGGGGAAATGGGTTCTACATACATAAATGGATTAGAAAAAAATCTTAGGGCAGAAAGTCGCCACCATGGGCGAAAGTGCCCAAGGTTAGCTCGCGAGATACTGTAACGGGATCACGAGTAAATTGTTAGATAACCTGAAGGAAATTACTTTCCATCTGATGCCAATATACTCTACTTGCCCCCAGACCCTTTGCTTCTTATACACACAGGTTAATGATTAGTGTCTGATTGTTTTCTCCACGTTCACATGTGTAAGATCTTATTTTCTTCACGTTCACTACGTGGGTAATATCTTTTGTTTTCGTCATGTTCATCACGTGGGTAATATCTTGTGAGCTCAGTAAATATAGAGACAAAACCGCTGTTTGGGGCTCTTGTCTCCTCCTGGACATTAGCCTCTCTTGTATTCAATTCTGCATCTGCTCTCTTGCTTGAAAAGAAGAAACTCCAGACTCAGAGTCTTCAACAGGTAACTCATCCTCTGTTTTGGTGATGTATCAATTAGGCATCCCCTTTATCTATCCTTATTAGGAAGCCAAACTATCTATTTGGCCTCATTTCACAGAGTGTCTTAGGTACTTAGGCTTTTTCCAGGTCCTGTATCTATGCCATTCAACTCATGTCTGCTTCTCTATCTTGTTCTTTGCTTTCCGTTGACCTGACATTCAAGGGAATTACTCAGACCAATTTTGAACCTGAAGTTCAAGATTATTCACTAAAGCATTCACTCAACATTTGAATGTTTATTCTGTATGGTACTATGTTACTTACCTTACTTAACAGTAAGGTACCTTACTTAACAGGTACTATGTTAATTACCATACCAAAAAACAAGTGGAAGACACTCCTTCCATTGAAGGACTCACAGTCTCATGAAGGAACAGTATAAATGAAAAACTACATCATTGAGAAAACCTAGAGTAGAAACATGCAGAAGATATTAATGTGAAAAAATAAGGAGTAAATCTATTGGAATGAAGTAGATATACAATTGGGCAAATTGGAAATATCTACTGAAATAAAAACTGACTTGTTTTTTCTAGTGGTTCCACTGCTAGGCATTGGCCTTATGGATATTTTCACAAAAGTTTCCCAAATTACATATGTAAGTTTTCTATTTTTTAATTTAATTTTGTGGTTTCTGTCTTGTTTTCTAATCTGTAGTATTTCTTACAATATTGGGTATTTAAAACCATCTAATTGTGTATTCGTATACTGATTTAATATATTAGTTTTAATCACAGTACAATTCTTGTATACTACATAAAATAGAATGAGGTATTTGCAGAACTTATATAACCCTAGTGTACCAGTATGGCCTTGTTGATTGTTATAATATCAAAAAAATATTCATACTACTTGGAAAACAGCTGATACCCTGAGCATGTCTTCCATGTTCCTTTCTACCACTGACCCTAGCCCCTACTTTGGGTACTAACCCTTGTTCCCAATTTATTCACCATCATGCTCTAATTAAAGTAATTTCTAGCACACCTGGGCCTCCAGGGACCTTTCTCCAATCCCACATCCAGCATCTATTCTGATTGGTCAATGCCCATGTTATAATGGTTGTTAACTATTTTGAATATCACTTAGAATGTTTACGTATTTATAGAGAATAAGCTCTGTGATATATTATTTTTTTAAGCTCTGTGATATATTATTAACTTAAAAAAGAAATTTACAGAATAGCATATAAATAAAATCATCCCATTTTTATAAAGTAAAAAAGATCTACATTGGTAAGCACTGATGTATATATGACACATTTTTAGAGAGAGAAACTTAACAACAGTCAACAAATGGATATCAAAACAAAGAAGAGAATTATTTACCTTTAATTTTATCTTTATTTACTGTTTGAATATTTTACCATGAACATGTATTGTTTTTTTCTTAAATTTTAAAATATAGAAATCTATATAAGGAAATCAGTCCTACGTATATGAAATACTCTTTAATTTGTACCTAGTATTTTCAAACCAGCACTTAACTGGATATGATTTAGTTAAAAACCCAGATTTAAATGACTAAATAAATCAAGTTTGGTAGGTGTAGCAGAGGCTATTGAAAGCTCTTCTGCATTTCTCTGCCTCCCTTGCAGTTAAACAGAGTTAAAGTGATTGGATTTTGAAACAGGATATAAGTAGAAATGATGTAAGCCACTTCCAGTCCTAGCCTTGAAACATCCTGATGTAGTGCACCATTTTTCTTTTCCTGTCACAATGACTTTGGAGAATTATGTAGATGACAGATGGTGTAGATGACAGATAGCTGCCCACATCCCAGAGTCACTGAATGGAGGAGAGTCACACATAGTCACACCATCCACAAGTTACAAATGAACCTTTCTTGAGACAGGACTATAGATTTTCATCTCTCTTGCAGCAGCAGCTAATGTTGTTTACACTGACCAATATAGTTGGGGAATGATTATGATTAATTATTGGCCACTTACATTAATTTTTAAAAATTTAAAGGTAAAGGATGAATGTTTTAAGATAGATACTGGATTAAATAAATGCCTCATCAAAACAGATTTTAATGTATTTTTTGTCTTCTTGTCTTAAATCCCCATGTGGAGAGGAATTTACCAAAAATGGAGAAGTTTTGTTCAGGCTTCTGTGCCCTCATTATTTCATTTATCATTCAAGTAGTCCATGCCTGCTGACAAACTTCACGCATCACCATCTAGTAAATGACTGACAACTGACATTATCAGCATGACTTCATTGAGCTAATTGACATTCACAGTCTAAGTATGAAAATGGAAGTGGGTCAGGGCAAACCTTCCTTATTTAGGTATTTGTTCAGTTTCTTGATGTTTATATTTGTTTGTATTATTGTGGCCTTAGATTGTAGGGAGAAGGATTATAGTTATAAAGTGCTGTTTTCATAGGTACTTAAGCATTTGTGATCTAAGTTCCTAATTATTCTTTAAAGTTTCTACTCTAAATGACTATATTAAGCAAAATAGTTTTAACTATGTTAAAGCTATCACTAAGTTCTGTTTTACTTTGATTCATATCAAATTAGACTAAAAAGCCTAGCAAAAATAAAATGTACAACCAATAACTATCAGTTGGAAACTCCTCTACTTGATCACATTTTTAGAGTATATTTCTAGACTAAACTGCTTATTTGTGCCACCAACCAATAGAACAAAGATTTATTTGATTTAAAAACACAAGAAATGACAATTAGATTTATACTATTGCTGAGTATATATAGGATTTTTCATGAAAGGAATTATTTTAAGAAACACCTTTAGGATGCAAAAATTGAGAAGCTTAGAAAAAATTAACAGCAAATACAAAAATTGACAAGCTTAATTTGTCAAAAAAAAAGTCAAACAAGTGTATATTTTTACTATGTTGAATAATAATGAATATTATTTGAGAACTAACTTCTATTAGCCAATTTTAGTGGTTCTCAAAGAGTGTTCCTCTGACCAGAACACCAGCATTAGCTGGGAACTAATTTAAAATGCTAATTCTCAAGTCAGAGCCCAAATTTACTTCATCAGGAACTCTGGGAATGAAGCTCAGCAATCTAGGTCTCAGTCTCCGGGTGATTCTGATATTTGCTCAAGTTTGAGAACCACTGAAGTATCTGATTAACAACCCATTTTTCAAATTTTAGCAAACTTAGCTAAGAGATTTATAAAGCATATCTGTAAGAATAAATTTAATAGGCACAATCTATATGCCACATAATCAGAACCAGAGAAAAAGAACAAATTGTATTTAATATTTTAAAGTCTCTAATGTCAAAATGAATTTACATTTATCAATAAATCAATTGTAATGCACAGAAATTTATATGATTCATTACACCCTTTTATTGTCTCCCTGAAATGTCATCAAAAGAACATAATCAAGCACTAGCCAGTCAAGAAGCATCTAAAAAGTTCTTAATATTTTTTTAAAGAAAAAAGACTTCTATTTTCCATTTATCATATATAATAATTTTTGTTTATATAACTATTCTCATTTTATTTTATTTTTTTAAGTATGGTCCATGCCTAGCATGGAGCTCAATGCAGGGCTTGAAATCAAGACCCTGAGATCAAGACCTGAACTGAGATCAGGTCAGATGCTTAACTGACTGAGCCATCCAGGAGTCCCTTAACTATTCTCATTTTAAATAGTCCACTTATTAAACTTAGGAAAGGAACACATAAGAAGAGCAATGAAGCTTTTATTGTTAAGATTAACATTAAAAATAATAATAGCTACCATTTATTTAAAAACCTGTAACTATCTTAAATCCTCCCAACAGTTCTGCATATTGACTATCATCTCTCTTTTACAGATGGACAAATAGTGGAGCTCAGGTAGAATAATGATGAACTTGTCCAAGTTCTGGGACCAGGAATCAGATTCCCCTGTTTCAGAGCCTGAGTTATTTCTTCTTTGCCCACATCTCCAGTAACTTTATCAGTATTCTTATACCTCCTGCTGGAAACTGTTAACTAAGAGCCATTGATAAAATACTTAAAACCTGACTTTTCCTCCAGATTAAAAGAATCATTTGGCTTGACTAAGAGTAAAAACAAACAAGAGTTCCTGGAATTGCTAAAGGGAATACCACATCCATCTGCAATTTTTAGAAACTTGGAAATTTTTCTTGACTCAGGCTTGGGGGTGAGGAGGAGGTGGAAGCGGGACGAACAGTAAAACGTACGTCACTTTCATCACAACATTGCCATACAAGGTAATTTATGTTCGCCATTTTACAGATGGGTAAAATTGGGCTAAAAAAAATGATCTCTTTCCCAACGGCATGGATAAGGAAACTCAAATTAAAATCCAAGTGAGTTTGACTCCAAAATTCTTTTAACTATAGCATATTTTCCCAGTTTTTTTTAATTAAAAAATAAAACTTCTAACTTCTTTTTATTAATGGACTTCTTGAACAGAACAATGTAAAGATCATGAAATATTTTCTTAGTGGCTTGGTAATCATTATGAACACTACATTGAGTAATACAACTTTGCCTAGTTTTTAGTTTTCTGTCTCCTTCTAATCATAATAATTACAGTAATTTCTGCCCCTTTTCTTAATCCCCTTCTCCTGCTGTTTCTAATCTGCTATAGGCCACAAAATACCACAATTAAATCTACTAAAAATATTATCTTAACAATGCTGGTAAGGCTCCACATTAGGATCTTCTACACAGGAGCATGGTAGTTTTCAATGCAGGTCACTGTCTCTGGTGAAATCCCCATGTCATTGGATTCCTTTGAGGTGTAAGTCTACATTTGGATGACCAAGTCTCCAGAAGACTCAGTATGAATTATTCAGTAGAAGTTGTTATGAAAAATGGTTTAACTATTTGAGAAGAAAATGTAGAACACTGAATCTCATCCTGCTCCCACATTAATTCCAGATGGATTTGAGTTCAATGTTAAAAAAATAAAAAATCATAAAATACACAGAAAGGACATATAAGTAAATATTTATATGATCTGGGAATACAGAAGCCCTTCTAAGCATAACATTAAAGAAAAAAATGTGAAGTAGGAGACAGTTATATTTGATTAAGTAGTTTTTTAAACTTCTAAAAGAAAAAAAAAACTGTAAGAAAAATGTTAGTGTTTAAATACCAAATATAATTACATATAAACAGATTTTAAAATCAATCATTAAAACTAAACTCTTTCAAAGAAAAATGTACAGAAATCATGGTTACACAAGTCACCCAAAAAGTAATCAGTAAACATGTAAAAAGATTCAGTCTCACTAATCATTAAATAAATACAGATTAAAATAACAAATGAGATGTTATTCATTTGCAAATCGGTAAACAATATTTTAAAAATAAGATTAGTGCATTGATGCAGTTACTCTCACACACTGCAAATAGTAATGTAAATTGATATAACCTTTCTAGAGAGAAATTTGGCATGGGTATCAAACATATTTTAAACATGACCAAATACCTTCTATCAGTAAGTCTATTTCTAAAAATATATTCTAAGAAATTATTCAAACCAGTGTGCTAGGATAAGTACATGAAAATATCTATGAGCTATTACTTACTATACTGAAGCACTTAAAACACCTAACTCCTAATAAAAAGGGATTGGTTAAGTGAACTACAGAATACTATGAATCCAGGTAATAAGACACTATGTAGCTATTAATAATTGTATTCACAAAAAGAAAAAAACACTTGTATTCTACAAGTATAAAAAATATTTATAAGATATCCACGTAATTTACAGGGCATATGCATGATATATCTATACATATAAATTTGCAACTAGAAGAAAGTGTCATAATATTAATAGTAACTAAGTCTTTATGCTTTTTATTTTATTTTGTATTCATCTCTGCATTTTCAAACACAGCTGGGTTCTTATCCTTTTATTTCTCTTGAAGCCGTCCTCGTGACTTCCATAGTCCCCAGGAGCCTAAAAAGATGCTAATCAAAATCCAAGCAGGATTCAAGGAGGTCATGGGGTCATTCA
The DNA here is from genome assembly GCF_018350195.1 of Panthera tigris. Classification (NCBI taxonomy): domain Eukaryota; kingdom Metazoa; phylum Chordata; class Mammalia; order Carnivora; family Felidae; genus Panthera; species Panthera tigris. The sequence continues at coordinate 196,522,127 of NC_056667.1, read as the reverse complement.
TACAGTATCTAGTTATGACTTATATGTAGCTATTAAAATACAGCTGTTTATTTCCCCAATGGTTTTAAAAACCAGTCAATTTACTATTGTAAGAAAATTCTTATAACATCTTTTTAAATTCTGTTTGACACAAAAATGTAAGCAGTTAATTCAAAGATGACAAATGTCAATGAACTGAACATTTTCCAGTAAAGAACATAATCTATTTAGGTTTGTAAAGTAAGGCAATTCTCCACTAACTGTTTTATCTGAAAAAGGATGAAGAATTTCTAAACCTTTATTATTTCCCCCACTTAGCCTCATGTAAACTCAAATTGATAGACACGGAAATTTCGATGACTTTTAGATTATATTCCTTTCACTATAATTTTCATTTAAAATAAACAGTTGTGTAATCTCTATGAAGCAGAGACCAAGAATAAGCCTTATAAAGGTTAAATTTTCCTGAAGACATATCTGACCAGATAGAAATTGCTAAATTGGGTGACTTGTCTAGTTCCATTCACTGACTAATGTATTGTCTAGTTGGCAGACTTCCAAAGTGAGGAATAAGCATGCATTTTTGTAATTGAAATTGCAACATTTAGCTTAGCTATCTTATCCTGACTTTAATGTTGTTAAATTAATCATTATAATTTAATAAAAAAATATTGTCATCCAATTTTTCATTTTGATAAAGCCTGTTATGCAATAATGCAAATACCTAAAAGCATCAATTATGTATTACATGCAAAATATACCTAGACAATAAATTATAACTTTTGGTTTACACTATTATAATCACATTAAAGTGCTGCAAACTCAAAAATATTCAAAGGGAGGATGAATGAAATGAAGAGACAGGAAGCAGAAAGCACATGAAGGTTTAGAAAAGTGCACCATAATGATGACAGAAGTGACCATTTCTGACAGTGCCAGACACTGAAGCAGTGCAAGGCAATGTTTTATGCAAATGTAAATTAAGTGGAGCCACTTCTGAAAATGGTGCCTCTGTTTTCAACAGATGAGTAAAGCAGCGATTCCTACTTTCATCTATTGGAGTGACGGCATTACTCTGAGTTTTCAGATAAGTTTTGTAGATAGAAACTATGGATAATTATTAAAATTTTTTTTAACGTTTATTTATTTTTGAGACAGAGAGAGACAGAGCATGAACAGGGGAGGGGCAGAGAGAGAGAGAGAGACAGAATCTGAAACAGGCTCCAGGCTCTGAGCTGCCAGCACAGAGCCCGACATGGGGCTCGAACTCACGAACCGCGAGATCATGACCTGAGCCGAAGTCAGACGCTTAACTGACCAAGCCACCCAGGTGCCCCGAAAGTATGGATAATTATTGGCATCTCACTGGCTTTATCTGCTTCCCTTCCTCAAAGGCAATGCAAAATTTTGTTGCAGCAAGCTTAAGTTATTTGACGAACAGCTAAGGAGGCATGCCTACTACTTCTGCCCCAACTGATTAGCATCAGTTTGTTTTTCATGTCCAGATATAAATGCAAGCCTGTGCTTAAAGCGTTATTATCTCAGCTACCTTAAGTTTTCACTGTCTGTGGATATCTACAAGTATAATCTGCTTGTGGTTTGGTGACTTACAGTGTTACAAGACTCCCAGTAAAGTAACTAACTTTCACTCTGAGTTTACTCAAGTTTCTTACAATTAATATCAACTCCTACAATATTTATTTTCTTTCTGTTAATATATGCTTCAATGATCCTTCTAATCTTTGAATTTCAAATAATATTGCAGTTGTCACTATGTCAAAGAGGATCAGACATTCGAAAGCCAGGCATCAGGAGGAAAATTCAAATGAATTAATTAGGTGGTCGTAGAAAAATTTAAATTTTATACATTTAATACACAAATTCCTCACTTCAATATAGAAATATGTCCCCCCTTTTTAGTAAACATATACTTTTCTTGCTCTTCATGGATCCTATGTTCCCCCTTTTAGTAAAGACGTGAATAGAAGACATAATTAACTTTTCTCTTAGTATAAGAAAAACAAAAGCAGAAATATGAAGATGAATTCCAACACATTCCCATCTCAGTACTAGGAAAACAATTGGGCCAGTGATGACTGCAAAGTCTGAGGAGAGCATACATATCTTACTTAAAGCACCAGTTGCCACTAAGTTCCAACCAATGGAAGGAATGCATATGAACGTAATCCCAACATTAAAAGATATTAGTGGTTTTTTTTTTTTTTCAAAAACACTCAGATATTTGGGTTTTTAATTTCGTCATTCAACAAGTATGTATTGATAATCCTAATCTACCAGGCACTATTCTAGCTGCCTTAAATACACTAACAAACAAACAGAAAACAAACATTCCAGCCCATATGTAGCTTATAGTATACTGGGGAGACATAAAAATCAATAAATATAAACAATAAGTAAATCACATAAAATGTTAGGATATAAAAACTGCTCTAAAAAGAAAGCAAAAGGACAGAGGAAAAGGGACATTGGAAGCGTACTGGGCAAGAGGAGAGTTTCTTGTGGTGGATAGTTGTGCAATTTCACATCAAGTGGTCTGAATAAGCCTTGCTGACATCTTAGGAAAGAGTTGAAGGCAGTGATGGAGTTGACAGTGAAGCTATCCAGCAGGAGAGCATTCCAGGAAGAGAGAAAAGCCAGTTCAAGGTCCCAAAGGAGGGAGTGAGTGAACATGGAATCTTCTAACAAAAATGGAGGCCAGTGTGGTTGGAAAGAAGGATAACAATACATTTTTAGGTGAATTAGAATGAATTATAAATGTTGGTAACAAATATATAAATCTATTTAATCCTGAATAATGTCAACACTGGAAGGCCAAACCAAATACATATATGGACTACAATTTTCTATCCCTATCCCTGATTTATAAGTTACTAAACTTGTGAAAAATTTTTACTTGTATTTAAAGCTATTGGTTTAAGTGAAGTTTCCTAAGAGTATTCAAAAGATAAACGGATAAAAATAATCAAATGAATTCTTTCTAATATAAGCTTTTTCCCCCATGTACAGAGTAGAAATCAAGCAAAACTTATAGAATGGTTTCTATTAATTCATTCAGAAAAAAGATGTATTAATGCACAAGTGGTATACTAGATGCATGGGAATACAGGGATATGGCATATATTCCTGATCTGAAGGAGCTTAAAGGTACCTGAAGAAAAACTATTGCTAGTAACTGTGATCCTTGGAAGTAGAGAATAGGAAATAAGTACTTTTACAAATACTAGCTACCATCATTTTCATGTTCACAGGCCCCAACAAGTCATGCTGTTACAATTTTCCATTAGTGAAAACAGCACTCATTATTATGGCATTATAGAGTTTACAAAGTAATTTCACATGTATTGTTGCACTGACATAGCTAGTGATTTATTTTGCCATATGGCTAGACTTTAAACAACAAAACAGCTCAAATGGTTTGCTTATTAGAGTCAGAGTGTCTTCATAGACACTAATTACAACAAAATAAAAAATGTACTCATTTGGCTTTCTTTAATTTTTGTAAGACTCCTGATACATAACCCCACCTAACAAGTTTGTCCCCAACATGCAATCCAGGTTTTATTTTGTATTCAATTTCTAAGAAACGCCTAGAATAGGATGTCAGTCAATTCCTAGGAATTATGCTGAGTCTCTTTTATGGCTATAGGTGTAAAATTAAAAATGGCTGAATATAATCTGTCATGCTGAAATTAATTCCATATACTAGCTGCATAGTTGTATGTATTGTTTGAATCAACATTCTGCCTTTGACTGTAGGAGTCCCATCTTCCATCCCCAAAGTCTATCAGTTCTTTAGACTTGGTTTTGGATAGCATGGAATAAGCTAACAAGTCAATCTATTAAAATATGCATAACAGAACGCCTTTGTCTATTCATTTGTTATGGATCTCACTATCAACACTTTAAGTCATGATCAGAATCTAAAGTTTTTAATATTTGTTCAACATTTACCCAAGTTTAATTTATGACAGATGATCTAATGTCCACCATCAATTTATCTGGCCTCTCTAGACATTGTCACTGAATTTAGTTTAGTCATCAAAAAGCAATATATGTAACAGATACCATGTTTTCACTCATATGTGAATTTTGAAAAACTTAACAAAAGACCATGGGGAAAGGGAAGGGTAAAAAGTAGTTTCAAATAGACAGGGAGGCAAACCATAAGAGACTCTTAAATAACGGAGAACAAACTGAGGGTTGATGGGGGTAAGGGGGGGTAATGGGTGATGGGCATTGAGGACAGCACTTGTTGGGATGAGCACTGAGTGTTGCATGTAAACAATGAATCATGGGAATCTACTCCTGAAGTCAAAAGCACGCTGTGTACACTGTATGTTAGCCAACTTGACAATAAATTATGTATTTTTTTAAAAAGGCAATATGTGTAGACCTGCCCTTTAAACACTGAATTTCTCCATGTCCATACTGCCCTCTTTTTTTCTCATTCCACATCTAATCCTGTAGCATTTTTGTCTGTGTGTGAGGTTTACCATAATGTATTTACTGGCTTCATCTAACTCTACTTAGATGTTCTACAGATGCCTCCCTGTGTAGCACTAAACATTTTTTTCTTCTTTCACTTAAATCAGTTTTACTTTTGAATTCATGATCACAATTAATAGCAATACTTTTCACTTGCAAGCCTGAAATTTGGGATAATTCTAAAATTTCTTGAGCCACATTTTAAAAATTCATTCCTTCTTCCATATTTACTTGCCCCTTTCTTAGTATGAGTTCCCGTCATTCTCCATAAGGATTGCTGCAGGCTCAACATGTCTCTCAGCTTAAAAAAACCCTCACACAAAAATGACATTTTTTAAGGCGTATATAATCATACATCTCCTGTATGTATTATCTCCAAATGTCTCCTTACCAACCACAGGGTAAAGTTTCAACTCCTCAGATACAAGGCCATCCATGGGGATAACCCCAGCCTGCCTCTCTAATTTCATTTTCCACTACTTCCCTAAATATATAGCTACCTCACATTACATCTTTCTTTGTGCTACCCATTTTATTAATGTAGAAATGTACTTATTAGAGAATATTGCAACTGTGTCATTGCATCGTCCTTCCATTCAACTATGAGCCATTAGTAGACAAATATGTCTCTCTAGCATAGAATCTTATACACAACAGACACTCTATAAATGCCTATTTAGTGAACAAATGGCCTTCTCAAAAGTCAATGTATTGTTCATATCTCATTCATGGAACAGAGCCAATGTATTTTTCCAAGGTAGAAATTATATAAAAATAACTTTACAATTTATATTGTTGTCCATGGACTTACCTAGGGATTTTATTTCCCTAATTCAGTCACTAGATGCTAAATCCTATATAAGACTAGGTACAGACATTATTCATTTTTGTTCCTGGCATGATAATGAGTGTTAAAGATTTAGTGACTCTAAAAAATGAATCTACTGATTTACAGTGACCAACAGTAACAGTATGTTAATATGATTTTTAAACCATTATACATTTACATTTTAGTAATACCTTTCAGAGATTCTGATGTAACTTCTATCTTTTGAATTCTAGCTATACTAACATAGGCCAAATATACTATGCATTCATAATAAATCCGAATAATAAAGTAGCAATAATTCAAGATAATCTGCATTTTAATGATTTCAAACATTTGTCTTCTGGTCAAAATTAGCTTAATCACTTTGCCAAAGGTTGTTTCATTCCTGTTTGAGTGTCCCTGCAACATTAGCAGGCACATACAAGGGTGTGAAGCACACTTATCTATAGCCAGATGATTTTAAGCAGAGTGAGATAACTAAGAAGGAATAGAGTTCCTGATATGGATCTATCCTGACATGATAATTAGGCTTGTTCTTGGGATATAGACCAATTAATTTAAAGCTCAAGGGAATTACAGTCTTGGAGATAGAAAATGGCATTTGAATAAGGTGGTAGCAAACAACATACATTATTCTAAAATAGAATTTGTACTCTTGGAAAATCAAAACCTAGCACTGCAGGTATTTTTAGAGACCGAGTATAGGAATGAGAAACCCAAATGCAGGCGAAAACAAACAAACGAGGGGTACAAGTAGGTAAGAATGGAAAGTCTGGAAAGATAAATGACAGAAGACCATAAAGAAACAGGAAGACCAGGTAATTTAATTTTAAAAAATACTGGAGGCACTGTAATTCCTGGGCAAAAATATGATCTAAGATTATAACAATAATTTTTTCAACAAAAAAACTCTAATTATTTAATATGTAGTACATTCTGTATATAAATATAAAAATTTAAGCTTATAAATGTTTCTTCTCAGAGCAGAAAAGAATTTCAGTAATGACAAAAGAGGTTATATGGAACAACCTTCCAGTTGAAAACAAATAGAAAATATGGTAAAAATATTTTTTTATAAAATGTATTTGAAAGCATCAGGGAATTTAACCAGGTAGTGAAGAATAACGGGATCAAGATCTAAGAAAAGAGGGACACACACGGAGGTCAGACTGGCATTTAGAGTTTGTTTCCTCATGAAGCTTTGTCTGCTTGTCAGATAATGTTGATAGAGGAGGCTAAGAAATGGAGACCAAAAAAACAAAAACAAAAACAAAAACCTGTAGCTGAGAACCCAAAATATGGGGTCTGGTAAACACTCCATGTTTTGGATTGAGACTGAGGAATGAGAGGAAATTAGAAATAGACTTGACATTCCAAAGACTAAAGCTAAATTTAGAATCATTTCAATCTAATTGGAATAGGTAATAATGTAACTGATAGTGTTTCCAGCACAGCTGCTGCCTGCAAGATGTCAGCATAAATCCTCTTTGGAAAAAGATAATATCACTCTTGTGTCTCTAATAAGACTTGCATTTTTTAAGTAAATATTTTCTGATGCTCAAAAAACAAAACAAACAAAAAGACAAACAAAAACAGGCATATAAAACTCAAGACAATGTGACCAAAACCCCAAAGAAATACTGGACATTAGGAACTAACCCACAGGGAATACAGATGCTAGAGAAATCAGTCACAGGTGTTAATTTGTTAACTGGCAAATTGTTCCAAAGGAAACAACCCAGCTGACACAGGAGGACGTTAAATATACAGGAAAAAAAAGAAAGAAAGAAAGAAAAGAGAATAGAAGGAAAAAATATCTACAAAATGTAAACCGGCATCCCAGATGGGAATAGAGAGAAAATGGTGAGGAAGCAATATTTGAAGAAATAATGGCTGAGAATTTTCCAAACTGATAAACAACATCAAAAAGCATGACAAACTACAGGCAGTATAAATAAAAAGAAAATCCTATGTATTATATCATAATACAACTTCTGAAAATCAAAGATAAACAGAAAAATATTTAAAGAAGCCAGAGGGAAATACAGATATATTGTGAGATATAGTAAGAATTACAACCAGCTTCTCAACAGAACAAGGGTAGCCAGAAGATGATGGAACAATGTCTGAAAAGTGCTAAAAGAAAATATTTGCTATTCACTGGATAAATACCTACTGGTGCAATTGTTGGATCATAGGTTAGTTCTATTTTTAACTTTTTGAGGAAACTCCATACTGTTTTGCAGAGTAGCTACTAGGTATTTACCCAAAGGATATAAAAATACTAATTCAAAGGGATACATGCACTTTGATGTTCACTGCAGCATTATCAATAGCCTAAGTATGGAACAAGCCCAAATGCCCATCGACTGATGAATGGATAAAGATGTGGTACAGGGGCACCTGGATGGCTCAGTTGGTTAAGCGTCCAACTCTTGGTTTTGTCTCAGGTCATGATCCTGGACTTGTAGGATCAAGCCCCACATTGGCCTCAGTGCTGACCATGGAGTCTGCTTAAGATTCTCTTTCTCTCTCTCTCTCTTTCTCTCTCTCTCCTCTCCATGCCCTTCTCCCCTGCTTATGCTCTCACTCGCTCTCTAAAAAAATAAAATTAAAAAAAATTAAATATGTGGTATGTGTGTATATATATATATCTATGTATATATATATGTGTGTGTGTATATATATATATATATATATTTGTATGTATACACACACACACACACACACAATGGAATATTACTCAACCATAAAAATGAATGAAATCTTGACATTTGCAATGATGTGGATGGAGCTAGAGTATATTCTGCTAAATGAAGTATGTCAGTCAGAGAAAGACAAATACCATATGATTTCATTCATATTTAGAATTTAAGAAACAAAACAAATGAACATGGGGGGGCGAGGAAGAGAGGAAAACCAAGAAACAGACTCTTAACTATAGAGAACAAACTGATGGTTATTGGGGGGGTGGAGGTGAGTTACAGAGGTGCTAAGGATTAAGGAGGGCACTTGAGTACCAAGTGTTGTATGAAAGTGATTAATCATTCAATTCTACACCTGAAACTAATATTGCACTGTATGTTAACAAGGTAGAATTGAAATAAGAACTTGGGAATAAAAAAGAAGATACTTGCTATCCAGTAAAATTATCTTTCAAAACTGGAGATAAAATAGTCACTTTCAGACAAAATTAAATGAGAGGATTTTTCATGAGTTGGTCTACATAAGGAAATTTTTAAAAAACCTTAGGAGAAAAATGATCTCAGATGGAAACTCAAGGATATATGCAATAATGATGAAATGACATAGGCACATATTTAACCATATCTAAAAGATAATAAGCTCTATTAACAAAAACAAAGTTTCATAGAGTTTAAAATATATACAAATTAAAATATGTGACAACAGTAGAATAGTACAAATGTAAGAGGAATAAATAAACTTCTAGATCATGGGAAAAGGTAAAAAGTATTAATTTGTATTAGAATCTGATGAACAAAGGATTCAGGTAGTAATCTAACATATCCACTAAATTATCAAGCTAGTAGACAGAAATAAAATGGAATAATAATAATTATAAAAAGTTCCATAAAGATAAAAGAAAGGAATTTAAACAATGAGGCACAAATAAAAAGAAAATAATCAGATAGTGAAATGTATCCCCATATATCATCTAATTCGTTGAATGTCAGCAGAGTAAATGCTCTATTCAAAATAGTCTGTCAGACCAAAACTAAAAGCAAAATTCAGGTGTAGTATATGCTGTTTAATACACAAAACTAAAGTGTATGGAAACAAAAATGGTGGAAAAGAAAGAAAAATATGTATACCATGCAAACACCAAAAAGAAATCAGGCCTGGACAAAATAAGCAGACTTTAATACAAAGGACAGGCAAAAAGAGACATCCATTGTATTAATAAACTCAATTCATTGGTTAGATACAACAATTCTAAGATTCCTGCATGTGGTCTCAAAATATAAATCTCAAATATTTAAAGACCTATGAAAACCTCAAATATTTAAAGACCTATGATACCGATGACAGCATCTCGGAATATCTCCTTCAAAAACAATAAAGAGCACAATGAATAAGAAACCACAAAAATCAAATGTTCAGCATAACCTTCTCAAAATTAAAAATAACTTCAATAGGAGAAAAAAAAAAAAACAAATTCCAGCAAGCAAGCTCTCAAGCTTCTCCCCTGCTGAAAGCCTTCATAGAAAGCAAGAGCAAACTGAGAAAAACTGCAAGGAAAGAGGCATGTTAATAAGGCAGAATCACCTTCAGATAGAGTCCATCCTTCAAGATAAAATAGTAAAATTATTTCCTGGTAGGGTATTGGGATTTGGGGGAGGGAATTATGAAAGCAGGCAACATTAACTGGTGGTTTTCAAAAGGCTTAGTTTCTGGGAACAGAAGGCCAAAAAAGAGAAAGATATGGCCTTTGGCAGATGAACAGTGAAAATATAAAAATGTGAATAAAAAAATTTAGGATCCTACAACACAAAGAGAACCAAAATATTGGACACATGACCCCACCCACAGTCTGAGAAAAAAAAAAACCCACTAAAGAAACCAGTTCTGATGTACAGTTCTATAGAAAAGGGCATTAATAGAATTAGAAAATAGAAATATCAGAAATAACCCCAAATCAACAGCAATGAACAGAGGGAAAAAATAATCCATATAGGTTTATTACCCAAAAAAAAGCAGGAAATAAAAGATTGGTAACATCTGAATCGATGAACCCTCCCCCCAAAAAATAAAAACAAACCCTGAAGCAAAAGAAAATTGCATGACACAACTCAGAACTGAACTAAATACCTTTAAAGAAGCATTTAAGGGAAAAGCATCTTTTTTATAGTTTTTTTTCTCTTTTTCAAATTTTTATTTAAATTCTAGTTATAGTTATCATACACTGCAATATCAGTTTCAGAAGCAGAATTCAGTGATTCATCACTTACACACAAAACCAAGTGCTATTCATAACAAGTGCCTTCCTTAATACCCATTACCCATCTAGCTCACCCCACCCACCTCCCTCTGCTAACCTTTTGTGGTTTGTTTCCTTTCTTATCTTCCCCCCTCTTTCCCATGTGTTCATTTGTTTTGTTTCTTAAATTCCACATATAACTGAAGTTATATGTTATTTGTCTTTTTCTGACTTATTTCACCTACTTTAATACACTCTAACTCAATCCATGTCCTTGCAAATGGCAACATTTCATTCTTTTTAATGCCTGAGTAATAGTCCGTTGTGTATACATATACCACGTCTTCTTTATCCAGTGACAATGGATGTTTTGGCTTTCTCCATAGTTTGGCTATTGTTGACAATGCTGCTATAAATATCAAGGTGCATATATCCCTTCAAATTTGTATATCTGTTATCCTTTGGGTAAATATGTAGTGCTGCAATTGCTGGATTGTAGGGTTATTATATTTTTAACTTTTTGAGGAACCTCCATACTGTTTTCCAGAGTGGCTACACCAGTTTGCATTCCCACCAGCAGTGCAAGAGGGTTCCCCTTTCTCTGCATCCTTGACCAAACCTGTTGGTTCATGTGTTGTTGATTTTAGTCATTCTGACAGGTGTGATGTGGCATCTCATCATGGTTTTGATTTGTATTTCCTGAATGATGAGTGATGTTGAGGATCTTTTCATGTGTCTGTTGGCCATCTGGATGTTTTCTTTGGAAAAATCTCTATGTCTTCTGCCCATTTCATAACTGGATTATTTATTTTTTGGGTGTCTAGTTTGATTAGTCCTTTATAGATTTTGGATATTAACCCTTTATCAGATATGTCATTGGCAAGTATCTTCTTCCATTCCATCTGTTGCCTTTTAGTTTTATTGATCGTTTCCTTTGCTGTGCACAACATTTTAGCTTGATAAAGTCCCAATAGTTCATTTTTGCTTTTGTTTCCCTTACCTCCAGGAACATGTCTAGTAAGAAGTTGCTCTGCCAAGATCAAAGAGGTTGCTGCCTGTGTTGTCCTCTAGAATTTTGATGGCTTCCTGTCTCACATTTAGCTCTTTCATCCATTTTGAGTTTATTTTTGCGTATGGTATAAGAAAGTGGTCCAGTTCCATTCTTCAGCATGTTGCTGTACAGTTTTCCCAGTGTCATTTGTTGAAGAGACTTTTTTTCCATTGGATGTTCTTCCTTGCTTTATCAAAAATTAGTTGACCATATAGTTGTGGGTCCATTTCTGGGTTTTCTATTCTGTTGCACTGATCTATGTGTCTGTTTTTTGTTCCAGTATCACACTATCTTGATGACTACAGCTTTATAATATAGCTTGAAAACTGGAATAGTCATGCCTCCATTTTTGTTTTTCTTTTTCAGGATTGCTTTGGCTATTCGGGGTCTTTTGTGATTCCATACAAATTTTAGGATTGTTTGTTCTAGTTCTGTGAAAAATGCTGGTGGTATTTTTGTGGAGATTGCATCAAATGTGTCGATTTCTTTGGTAGTATAGACATTTTAACAATTTTTATTCTCCCAAATCCATGAACATAGAATGCTTTTCCATTTCTTTGTGTCCTCTTCAATTTCTTTCATAAGTCTTCTATAGTTTTCTGAGTACAGGTTTTTATCTCTTTGGTTAGGTTTATTTCTAGGTATCTAATTGTTTTTGGTGCAATTGCAATTGGGATATATTCCTTGATTTCTTCTTTCATTTCTTCATTATTGGTGGATAGAAATGCGACAGGTTTCTGTACATTGATTTCATATCCTGAAACTTTGCTGAATTCATGTATTATTTATAGAAATTTTTTGGTGGAGTCTTTCAGGTTTTCTACAGTGTATCATATTATCTGCAAATAGTGAAAGTTTGACATCTTCCTTGCCAATTTGAATGTCTTTTATTGTTTTTGTTTCTAACTGCTGAGGCCAAGACTTCCACAACTATGTTAAATAGTAATGGTGAAAGTGGACATCTTTACCTTGTTTCCAACTTTAAGAGATAAGCTCTCAGTTTTTCCCCATTGAGGATGATATTAGCTGCAGTTCTTTCATATATGGCTTTTATATGTTGAGGTATGTTCTATCCATCCCTACATTGTTGAGGGTTTTTTATCAAGGACGGATGCTATATTTTGACAAATGTTTTTTTCTGCATCTATTGCAGAGGCTCATATAGTTCTTATCTTTTCTTTATTAATGAGTTATACCACATTGGTTGATTTGTGAATATTAAACCAGCCCTACAGCACAGGAATAAATCCCACTTGATCATGGTGAATAATTCTTTTAATGTACTCTTGAATTAGATTTGCTAGTATCTTGCTGAGAATTTTTGCATCCATGTTCATGAGGGATATTGGCCTGTAATTCTTCTTTTTAGTAGGATGTTTGTCTGATTTTGGAATCAAGGTAATGCTGGCCTCATAGAATGAGTTTGGAAGTTTTCCTTCCATTTCTATTTTTGGAAAAGTTTAGGAAGAATAGGTATTAATTCTTTAAATGTCTGTTAGAGGTCCACTGGGAAGCCATCTGGCCCTAGACTTTCATTTGTTGGGAGATTTTTGATTACTGTCTCAATTTCTTTGGTGATTATGGATCTGTTCAAATTTTGTATTTCTTCCTGTTTCATGTTTGGTAGTATGTTTCTAGGAATTTATCCATTTCTCCCAGAATGTCCCATTTGTTGGCATATAATTTTTCATAATATTCTCCTATAATTGTATTTCTGTGGTGTTGGTTGTGATCTCTCCTCTTTCATTTATGACTTTATTTGGGTCCTTTCTCTTTTCTTTTTGATAAGTCTGAGTAAGGGTATATCAATTTTTAATTTTTTCAAAGAAGCAGCTATTATTTGTGTTCTAGTGAGGTTTTTTTGGTTTGTTTCTATGTCATTTATTCCTGCACTAGTCTTTATTATTTCCCTTCTTCAGCTGGCTTTACAATTTATTTGCTGTCCCTTTTCTAGCTCCTTTAGGTGAAAGGTTAGGTTGTGTATTGGAGACCTTTGTTTCTTGAGGTAGGCCTGCATACAACATATTTCTCTCCTAGGACTGCCTTTGCTGCATCCCAAAGGTTTTGGACTGTTGTGTTTTCATTTTCATTTGCTTTCATGTATTTTTATTTCTTCCTTAATTTCCTGGTTAACCCATTCACTCTTTAGTAGGATGTTCTTTAACCTCCATGTACGTGGGAGCTTTCCAAATTTTTTCTTGTGGTTGACTTCAAGATTCACAGCATTGTGGTCTGAAAATATGCATGGTATGATCTTCAACTTTTTGTACTTGTTGAGGGATTATTTGTGAACCAGTATATGATCTATTCTGGAGGATGTTCCATGTGTACTCAAAAAGAATGTGTATTCTACTGTTTTAGGATGGAATGTTCTGAATAGTCTGTTAAGTCACTCTTGTTTAGTGTGCCCTTCAAAGCCATTGTTTTCTTGTTGATTTTCTGCTTAGATGATCTGTCTATTGTTGTATGTGGGGTATTAAAGTCCCTTACAATTACTGTATTATTTTCAATGAGTTTATTTAAGTATTATTTAAGTATGTTATTAACTGATTTATATATTTTGCTTCTCCCAAGTTGGAAGCATAAAAATATTTACAATTATTAGATCTTCTTGATGGATAGACCCATTAATTATGACAAAATGCCCTTCTTCACCTCTTGTTTTAGTTTTTGGTTTAAAATCCAGTTTGTATAATGTAAGTGTAGCTACTCTGGCTTTCTTTTGGTGTCTACTGGCATGATAGATGCTCCATCCCATCACTTTCAATCTGCCAATGTCTTTAGGTCTAAAATGAGTCTCCTTTGGCAGTATATAGATGGGTCTTGTTTTTTTATTCATTCTGATACCCTGTGTCTTTTGATTGGAGCATTTAGTCTATTTGCATTTAGGGTGAGTATTGAAACATGAGTTTAATGCAATTTTGTTACTTGTAAAGTTGGTGTTTCTGGTGATGTTAAGAGTCCCCCCTTAAAATTTCTTACAAGGCTGGTTTAGTGGTCACAAAGTCCTTCGGTTTTTGTTTGTCTGGGAAACTCTGCATCTCTCCTTCTATTCTGAATGACAGTGTTCCTGGATAAAGAATTATTAGCTGCATATTTTTTTTCCATTTAGCACATTGAATATATGTTGCTATTCCCTTCTGGCCTGCCAAGTTTCTGTGGACAGATCTGCTATCAACCTGATCTGTCTTCCCATGTAAGTTAAGGATTTTTTCCCCTTGCTGCTTTCATAATTCTTTCTTTGTCTGTGTATTTTGTGAATTTGACTATGGTATGCCTTGGGAAAGGCCAGCTTTTGTTGAATTTAATGGGAGTTCTCTGTGCTTCTTGGATTTTGATGTCTGTGTCCTTTCCCAGATTAGGGAGGTTTTCAGCTATAATTTGCTCAAAAAAACCTTCTGCCACTTTTTCTCTCTGTCTTATGGAATTCCTATGATATAAATGTTATTCCATTTTAGTAAGTCACTGAGTTCTCTGTCCCTTTTTGTTTCCCTCTTCTTTTCAGCTTCATTATTTTCTATAATTTTATCTTCTATATCACTAATTTATTCCTCTGCTTCATCCATCCTTGCTGTCATGGCATCCATTTGGGTTTGCATCTCAGTTATAGCATTTTTAATTTCAGCTTGACTAGATTTTAGCTCTTTTATCTTTGTAGTAAATGATTCTCTAGTATCTTTTATGCTTTCTTCAAGCCCAGCTAGTATCCTTATAATTGTTTTAAATCCTAGTTCATATATCTTACTTATGTCTGTATTGATTAAATCCCTAGCCTCATTTCATCCTGTTCTTTCTTTTGGGGTAAATTCCTCTGTCTTGTCATTTTGGAGGGAAAATAATAATAATAAAATAAAAATAAGAAAGGATGCTAGATTCTAGGTGTGTTTTGGTCTGCTTAAGGAAAGCTTGATAGAAAAAAGTAAAAAAGAAAATGTAAAAAAAAAATAAAAATTTAAAAAATAAAATAATTGTTCTTTATATATGCAAGAAAAAATAAAACAAAAACAAAAACAAAAACAGGAAAAAAAAACAAACAAAAACCCACAGGAAGCTGGATCATATTTCCCCTAGAGCTGAAGCTTGGCAGTACTCTATAATTAGTAGACAGCACATGGGAGGGGTTTGTGCTGGTCTTCTGGAGAAAGAGCCTGATGCTCTGATTCTCAGGCCAACTGGTCCTAATGGAAATGTGCTTGGAGGGCACGGGGCGGTGCAGGGGGGGGGGTTGAGGTGGAGGGCAGGGATTGGTGTAACAGCTCCATTCTGCATCTGGTGGTGTTGTTTACCTTACTTGAAGTCGATCAGTGCTGGTGGACTAGGGGTAAAAATGGTTTCATCCTGCTCTCTAGTCTCTGGAGCAGGAAGTTCATACCCTCATAGACGCACAGTCAATTACCCCTCCTGTGTCCCCAGCTTCCATCTGTTCCCCACCATCACCCTGTGTCCAAGTTATCTATCTGCCAGGTGGTGCCACCCTCCTGGGTTTTATCTCAGGCATGGTTGTATTTCAAAACCCACACTTTAGAGACCACCATGCTCAGACCTGTGCTGACCCTCTGGGGGAAGGTCTTGCTGTACTGTGGCCAATGCTGGTTTGTCCCAGGAAACAGTTGTTTAACCACCCACTGGCAGTGGCTCAAAGTTTATGGTAAATCACAATACACCACTGACACCAGGGTTTGCTGCCCTCAACTAGTGTCTTTGTTCCTATACTGGTGAATGGGGCGGCTCTATGGTGCTAGATGGTTCTTTTGCCTGCAGAGAGGCAATATCACCTCTACCAAACACTCCAAGCAGGGGAACTCCTTCTCCCCAGGCAATCCAGGAGATCCTCAGACTGAGCTGCCTGCTCCCAGGGCTCTGGAGGGAAAAGCATCTTTAAATTGGAAATTTAAAATTTAAAAGAAAATGGATTTAAAAAAATGAAAAAATAAAAACAGAGTTGAGTAAACTCAAGAAAATAATAGAAGAAACAGACAAAATTATCTCAGAAATAAGAAATAAATTACAAGACACCTAAGAGAAAACAGATTCAAGATAACATTTAATAAGAAACACCGAAGGGGCGCCTGGGTGGCTCAGTCCATTAAGCATCCAACTTCAGCTCAGGTCATGATCTCATGGTTTGTGGGTTCAACCCCTGTGTCAGGCTCTGTGCTGACAGCTCAGAGCCTGGAGCCTGCTTCGGATTCTGTGTCTCCCTCTCTCTCTGTCCCTTCCCCACTCTCACTCTGTCTCTCTCTCAAAAATAAATAAACATTTTTTTTAAAAAGTAACTGAAGAAAGGTAGAGAAACCACCCAAGAGATGAAAATGAGAGAAAGAATGTAGGTCAACATTTCAAAGAATGTAGGGAAAATGGAAGACAGGCAAAGAAGGAATAACACTTGCATAACTACAGTCTCTAGAGAAGTAAAATAAAGAATGGAACAAATACTAGTTAAAACTAAAATTCAAAACAAATTTCCATAAACTTTAAAAAGGCTCAAACCTACATATTGAAAGGAGACCAATGAAAATTGGAATCAACCAATTAAAAATAAGTAGGAAAAAATAATTTAAAATGCAATTAAACTGTTCTTCAAATATTAAGGCTGTATAAAAACACTTTTAAACACAAAATTTAGGGAATTCTGTACCCATATGCCATTTTCAGGAATTTATTAGAGCTTCGTTCAACCAAGAGATGATTGGAAATGCTCCAGCAAAACAAGGGAGGGTGATATTTTAATATATATAAGACTAAAAGAAAAGTGGGAGAAGAGTGAATGACTGATATATAAATGGAATATATAATGACAAAGTAGAAATGAAGCAACCCAAAAATGAACAAAGGGGACAGAAAGAAGATAATGGAAAAGAACACTGATTGCTCAATGGGATAGAAGTTCCCAAAGTTTCTCAGTTTGTGGCTCCTTCAGTGCCTCAGGAACTTTTTCAGGCATCTCTAGGTCAAAAAAAAAAAAACACATTATAGTATGTTTACTGAAAAGTTAGTTTTAAACAACTCAATAAGTATTTATGTTTGAAAAAAATAATAGTACATTTGAGAAAAATACAGAGAGGCTAAAAAATGGTTTTTTTTCATTCTTAAGCAATAACTATTACTTAATAATTGTATTGTGGGCCCATTGAGCAGAACACCACTTCTCAACCTTGGATCAGGTTGGATTCAACCACTCTCAGTTCCAGTTCCACAATGATTTTCATACAGTATTTGCCCTTTTTGAATCTATCTTCACAAAGATACGATATCATTGAAGCGATGGTAGCACCATCTAAGGATAAACTATCTCATGTCAGCAGTTTGTGCAGCACCCAGGAAATGCCACTGTGTTTCTCTGAAAATTTAAAATATAGGACAGAGTCTCTGTGAGTTTATTGTGGTGCCCCAGATCATAGTTGGCTCTCAATTTGGGAACAGTGGGAATAGTAAGTAGAGAAAGTTAATGGATATAGTTAAAGAATAAAAGAAAAAGATAAGAACTTAAATGTGAAAATGGGAATAAGTGCATTTAAAAAGTTTTAAGTTCAAAGGTAACCACAGAACAAAATTACAAACTTCAAAAAAAATTATTTGAAAGAGAAAAATACACACCTTGTAAAGAAGAAAGAATAGCAAGATTATAGCATATCATGACAGAGTTGAGACAAAACATAACACCCATTTCAATAAATATAAGTGGGCTTAACTGTTATCTTAAAATATTTTTTTGACTTGGATCACAAGGCTAGATGCAACATTAACATAATATGCAATTACCACATCTAACATAAAGTGATTTAATAAAACTAAAAGAGATGAACAAAAGTAAAATAGGCAAATTAAAAAATAAGAAAGCAGGAAAAATGATCATGATCAAAGTAAAATTTCAGTGAAAAACATTAAATGGAACAAAGAAAGGAACTTTTTAATACTAAAAGCCACAATTCACAGCAAAGATATAATAGTTATTTATATCTATGCACAAATTAACATAGCAACTACTTTTATGAAGCAAAACTTTAAAATACACAAAGAGACATAGAATCAAATGACATATTTAAAAATGCTCTTAGCAACATTATGTTTAATAGCCCCAAAGAAAAAATAATAAGATGCCTATCAAGAGAGGAATAGAAAAATAAATCCCAACATATTCGTATAATGAAATACTAAACTGCAGTCGAGGTACACATACTATAGTTACATGCAACATGGAAGAATCTCACAAACATATTTTTGAGTATGAGAAGCCAGATACAAAGGCATACATGCTATATATATTTCTACACGTTTCAAACATAGGAAAACATGACGCAGTGTTTGATATCAGGATAGGGATAGGAAGTTAGTGTTAGTGTTAGGGAGTGTTAGGGAGAAGGAAAAAGATGGAAATTAGGAGGGGCCATGAGGAATTAGCTGTAACTTTGTGTCTATTGTTCTGAATGGATATTATACCTCAATTTGAAAAGTATGCTTACAGTACTACCTTAAATAACAGTGGTGAGAGTGGACTCCCTGCCTTGCTTATGACCACACAGGAAAAGCTCCCAGTTTTTCTCCATTCAGGATGATATTAGCTGTGGGTTGTTCATATATGGTCTTTATTAAGGTTGTGCTATGTTCCCACTAAACCTACTTTGTTGATGTTTTTTTATCATGAATGGATGTTGTACCAGTCAAATGTTTGTTTGGTTTTTTTTCTGCATCTGTTGAAATGCTCATATGGTTCTTATACTTTCTTTTATTAATGTTGTATATAATATTGATTAATTTGTGAATATTGAGCCACTCTTGCAACCCAAGGATAAATCCCACATGATCAAGGTGAATGACTTTCTTAATGCATTGTTGGATTCAGTTTGCTAGTATTTTATTGAGAATTTTTGCACCAATGTTCATCCATGTTCATTCACGCTGGCCTATGGTTCTCTCTTTTAGTGGAGTCTTTATCTGGTTTTGGTATCTGGTCAATGCTTGCCTCATAGAATGAATTTGGAAGTTTTCCTTCCTTGTCTGTTTTTAGAATGGTTTGAAAAGAATAGGTACTGCCTCTTCTTTAAATGTTTGATAGAATTGACCTCTGAGGCCATCTGGATGTTTTGTTTTTTGGGAACTTTTTGATTACTGATTTAATTCTTTGCTGGAAGTCCTAGCCACAGCAATCAGACAACAAACAGAAGTAAAAGGGATCCAAATCAAAAAGGAAGAAGTAAAATTTTCATTATTTGCAGATGACATAACACTATATAGAAAACGTGAAAGACTCCAGCAAAAACTGATAGAATTGGTAAATGAATTCAATAAAGTCTCAGGATACAAAACCAATATACAGAAATCTGTTGCATTTCTATATAACCATAATGAAACAGCAGAAAGAGAAATCATGGAATCCATCCTATTTACAAATGCACCAAAAACAATAAGATACCTAGGAATAAAACTAACCAAAGAACTGAAAGACCTATACTCTGAAAACTATAAAACAATTGATGAAAGAAAATGAAGATGACACAACGAAATGGAAGGACATTCCATACTCATGGATTGGAACAACAAATATTGTTAAAATGCCTGTACTACTCAAAGCAATGTACCCATTTAATGCAACGCCTATCAAAACACAAAAAGCATTTTTCACAGAGCTAGAGAAATTCTAAAATTTTTACACAGCCAAAAAAGACCCCAAATAGCCAAAGCAACTTTGAAAAAGAAAAACAAAGCTGGAGGTATCATAGTTCTGGAATTTAAGTTATATTATAAAGTTGTAGTGATAAAAACAGTGTGGTACTGGCACAAAAATTAACATACACCAATAGAATAGAACAGAAAACCAGTAATGGATCCACATTTTATGGTAAAGTAATCTTTGACAAGGAAGGAAAAAAAATATCTGATGGAAAAATAATAAGTCTCTTCAACAAATGGTGTTGGGAAAACTGGACAATAAAAGAATTAGACTAGACCACTGTCTTACACCATACAGAAAATAAATTCAAAATACATGAAAAACCTAAATGTGAGGCCTGGAAACATAAAAATCCTAGAGAACACAGGCAGTAACTTCTCTGACATTGGCTGTAGCAACTTCTTTCTAGATATGTCTCCTGAGGTAAGGGAAACAAAAGCAAAAATTAACAATTGGAACTTCATCAAAATAAAAAGCTTCTGCATTGTGAAAGAAACAATCAACGAAACTAAAAGGCAGCATATGGAATGAGAGATGATATTTGAAAATGACATACTGGAAACGGTTAGTATCCAAACTCTATAAAGAACTTATCAAATGCAAGACTCCCCAAAAATGAATAATCCACTTAAGAAATGGGCAAAAAACATAGACATTTTTCCAAAGAAGGCACACAGATGGCAACAGACACATGAAAAGGTGCTCAACATCACTCCTCATCAGGGAAATACAAATCAAAACTACAATGAGGTATCACTTCACACTTTTCAGAATAGCTAAAATCAACAACACACACACACACACACACACACACACACACACACACAAAATAACAGATACTAAAGAGAGTGTGGAGAAAGGGTAACTTTCTTGCACTGTTGGTGGGAATGCAAATTGGTGCAGTCATTCTGGAAAACAGTATGGAAGTTCCTCAAAAAGTTAAAAGTAGAATACCCTATGATTCAGCAATTGCACTACTAGCTATTTACCCAAAGAATATAAAAATACAATTTCAAAGGGATACATGCACCTTGGTATTTATAGCAGCATTATCTACAGTACCCAAATTGTGAAAACAGCCAAAGTGTCTATTGACGGATGAATGGATAAAGAAGAGGTGGTGTGTATATATATTTTTTCAGCAGAAAAATAATGAAATCTTGCCATATGCAATGATTGGATGGAGCTAGAAAGTATTATGCTAAGTGAAATAAGTCAGTCAAAGAAAAACAAATACCACATAATTCCACTCATGTGGAACTTAGGATACAAAACAAATGAGCAATGGGAAAAAAAAAAGAGAGAGGGGGCAAACCAAGAAACAGACTCTTAACTAAGAGGACAAACTAATGGTTACCAGAGGGAAGGGGAATAGAGGGATGCAGGAATGGGTTAAATGGGTGAAGGGGATTAAGGAGTGCACTTGTTGTGATGAGACCGGGTGATGTATGGAATTTTTCAATCACTATATTGTATACCTGAAACTAATATTACACTGTATGTTAACTAACTGGAATTTAAATAAAAACTTTTTTTTAAGTATGGTTATAAAAAAAAGGGGAGGAAAAGTCCACAATAGAGGTTACTGAGATTACTAAAATTATTGATAAGTAGTATCATAAACACTTGGATTTGCTCAGTCTCTTACTTCCGGAAATTCACCTTCCTCTTTTTCTGAGCCATAGAATCTTTTTAGCTTATTCTTTCCTGCTTCATCATTTTGATTATTTTCTTTAAACTTGTTCCTCTGCACAAATAGCCACCTTTCTTTTTTCACAAAATTTCTCCCTTACTTTCTAGAGCACCAAGTAGTTCTGTTTTTATATGGGGGTGTTTGCTAAAACGTCAAAAGACAGACTTTGATTATAAAACAATGCATGGAAAAATTTGCTGAAAATTACATGTACGATGTTAGTAAGATGAAATTTTGTAAGTGTATGCATATGAGTATAGATATTTCAATTCTAAGGAATCTAAAAGACTTAAGCTCACACATAAGATGATCTACCATGGCCCTTCCAACAAGGATCTTGGCGAGGGTGGATGTATGTCTGTTGCAGGTTGGGACAGAGAGAAAAGAAGGACTTCCTGTTGCCCATTTAAGGATTAATCAGTATGACTTATTTTGAGGGGAAGGTTTTTAAAATGTTTTCATGATTTTCTGGAAACAATATTTATCCATTTATACTAAGATATTTTGTTTTGTCTTTTCTGGTACTGTACCCAAATGTTCTTTCACACATTGTGGTGCATGAACAAAACGTTACACTTCTATAATAATTGTTTGGATTCAACCCATTTCTGACTTCAATATGAGAATCCCCATTCCCTCCCTGACTCATGCAAATGCATATTCTCCTTCCATTTACCAAATCGACTTCCTGGCCATTGATATTCTCAGTCACAGTGATTTCCCCAGTCACACATACTCAGTAATTCTCCCTTAGCTAAGTTTGGGATTAAAGTGTATACCATTGATTATTTGAGGTTTTCCAGGAGTAGAAGAGGTAAAGACTTTGGGGAACACTTGAAATGCAAGAAGAGCATGATTTAAAAAGTACATAATTACAGAATTCAAACTCTTCCAAACATACGACTAGCAATAGATGTGAAAAATCTTAATAACAATACTATTATGAAAAATAATATAATATTTTTAAAATGCCTTATGCAAAAAAAGTACATTTAAATTTTTCATTTCCTCGGGTAATCTTTGGATTATAATAATAAGTTTTATCACATTCTTTAATAAATTTAATAAATCACAAGAGAACATCAAGGCTCTCTTTAGTTACTAAGATAAAAAAATGGGTAAAAGTTCAAATTTTGGACAAATTTTATTATCTAGCATTTGCTAAATTGGTAGGTCTGAAATCTAGATTTCAAAAAATAAAACATTGAAATGACTTTTTCCACTAAATTAGAATTACTTCTAGATGTTTTCGTAGTCTTTAAAATGAGCCTGAAAGTTTACAACACAGAATCAGTCAAAACCATCAGAGATAGACAAAATACAATTTAGACCTCTAAAAGAAGTGTGTCTCTAATATACAGGAAGAATATATTTCAGAATAGAATGAAACCATAACTGATTAGTTGAATGCAATCTAATGAAGCAACTTGTACTTGGGTTACAAAATTTCATCCATTCTCATCAGGCAATAAAAAACAAGGTAATAAGAGATATGACTTAAACCCAGGGGTATGCAGAAGCTGACCACTCCATTTTTAGGTCTGGGTGTGCATTATATAGTAACTATGAAAGAGATCAGCTTGTAATGAGACTTATGAGGAAAAACTGCCTTATATGGTGGCAGTAACAAATCTTGCTACCTAGCCAGAATCAGGCAGCTCAGAAAGTCACTCCTAAGCAAAGTAATTGTCCACCTGACAACCAAATATCTTTAATTCTAAGAAAAATGTGACTGCTAATAGAGATGAAGAAATAAATCTAACCTATGAAATGAATTTGGGGTCATATTCCAAAGATATTCTGAAGATATCACATCTAGAATACAAATACAGTGTCAACGTCAATCATATTAACTATTTTTAAGTATATAGAAAGCAAAGTTATAAATTGCAAGACAATAATTTTGATACTTTTCTACAAAATAAAAGAAAAATATATATTAAAAACCAAAGGAAATAAATAATATTTAAAACGTTTAAGCATTAGGGGAGCCTGGATGGCTCAATCAGTTAGGCATCCAACTTCGGCTCAGGTCATGATCTCACAGTTTGTGAGTTCAAGCCCCACGTCAGACTCTGTGCTGACAGTTCAGAGCCTGGAGCCTGCTTTGGATTCTGTGTCTCCCTCTGTCTCTGTCCCTCCCCTGCCTGTGCTCTGTCTTTCTCTCTCTCTCAAAAATAAAATAAAAACACTTTAAAAATTTTAAATGTTTAAGAATTAGAATCTTGGAATGAAATATATACTATTATCTTAAAATAATAGACCAAAAACAAAGCATTGAAATTATTACAGAAAAACTCTTCTGGATTTTCTGTTACATAAAACTATTATAATAATCTACATAGTGAACAGAAAAAAAACTGCAGATAATATGCCTATGACCTCAATTTCACTGGAAGACTATGGTTATGCCCTTCCACATGCCATTAGGAAAGGGTATAGTGGGGATTCTTGCTGTGTATATTATTTTCATACTAAAGTATTAATAGTCACCATAGAGACATGAAGGGTAAGAGGGAGGAGGAAGAGAGGGATAGGAATAGGAAAGAGGGAAAGAGAGACAGATGCAGAGAGAATGAGAATAGATTTTAAATTCTGTCAGAAATCAACTCACTTTTTAATACAGAATCACTTCTGCTTCCTTCTGAGATGTTTTTGGATACAAGTGCAAACAACGTAAAATCTGCCTATATGTTTCCCCTGATGTGCTTATACTCTTCCTGTGGAACATAGGAATAATTGTCATTCACTCACTTTACCCATTCTACTTTGAGTCTGGGCCTGAAGAGTAAGATAAGTTCTTACTCTTCCCCTCAGTCCCCACCTGGTACCTGAGTCCCTCAAATATCAGAGCCAGGGGCCTTTCTCTGCCCTCTGGCCTCTCAAACCCAGCCCCAACAGGCAGATAGCCACTGCCCCTATCCTTAAGGGTCTCATCCTTCAAAATTCTGCACATGCACCCACCATCTCACTCACCAAATTCCTATCTCATTAATATTACAAATTATAAAACAATGTGATTAAACTAAAAAGGCTAAAATTTCATACATTGATTTTGAGTATGTCCAGAAACAAACACATTCATTATGGTAATTTGTTATTATAATATGCTAAACATACACTGCCACTGCAGAATAGCTTTAGAGTCAGATCTAATTTTAAATCCCAGTTTTCTCACATAATAGTTCTTTATATTCATACACTCAAAAATCATTATTGTAGCCAGATACTATGATAGGTTGGAGAAAAAGCAACGAGCAAACAGATATCGGCTCTCTAATCTTTCAGAGCTTAGAATGAGGGAAAGACACATTAATCAAGGATTTTACTAATAAATGAAGAATTATAAACTGAGATAATGTCCTAAGAAGAAAACAAACAAGGGTGTAGGTTCTGTGAGGTAGAGAATAACCAAAGAACCTGACCTAGAGTGAATGATAAGGGAAAAATTTCCCTGAGGAAATGATGTTTGTGCTGATATCTAAAGGGAAATAGAATGAATTAATTAGAGCCTTTAAAGTTGTTAATTCAAAAAGATCTCTCCAAAAGGAAACTCAAATTCTAATATTATATATATATATATATATATATATATATATATATATATAGTAAGCAATATATTGCTTACTAGATTGCTAGTTCATTAAAAGGGGTATTAAAGAATATGAATGAACTACCAGATGAAGAGATACCAAATGCAAGATATGCCTTTGGAGTTTGAGGCCTGGGATGAGGATGCATTCTGGTTCACCAACCTGAAGCTTCTGTGCTGTATTTTTTCATTTTACGTAAATAAGAATAGACAAAAAAAAATTATTTGGTGAATAAGTTCTACTGGGCTAGTTGACACAATATGCCACCTTTCAAAGGCAGGTGATTTTAAGTTGGGTAAAGACATATGCAAAGGCTTGTCACAAGGAGGGAAATGATATATAAGACCACCTGAAGAAGGACAATGGGAACTTGGTGAAAGATTTGGTAAGCAATGGTAGGGCCAGAACTTCTTACTAGCACATATCTGAAAATAAAACCGAATTGGGTCAGAGAGCCAAAAAATTGAGATAGATTGAAAGATAAAGAGAGACAGAGATGCAGAGTTGAAGAGAGAAAAAAGCATGATAGCACTAATTGGACCTTTCAGATTCAACTTCCCTAAATCCAGAACTGGCATGTGAGATTCTCAATCACATTAATGAATGATTTCCCATCTTTTAGGTAAAACCAGCTACTTGAGTTTTTATTCAAGCTAGTTTGAGATGGGTTCCCATCACTAGCAACCAAAAGAATGTGAACTGACAGTGATTGAAGGGCCCAAACTTTATACTGTATTAACTAATGAAAGCTAGATAACCATTCTGCATTAACATAAAGTGAGCAAGAAAGACAGCATGAGGAATAAGATAAAGTAACAGGCAGGGAAAACCCTGTTGATATCAGTGTACAATAAATCAAGATTTACCAAGCATCTGCCTAATTCAATCACTCAAATTTCTCCAAATATGCAAAATATATATATATTAAGGAATGACTGTGGGGTTGGGGTACAAACATATAACTCAATGAAGTAGAACAAGTCAAGGACCTGTAAGATTGAAGTATTTATGGAGACACTGAAGTCACCCTTATTTTGACAGGATCTGTGGTAGAATAAATTGGGTTTAAGAAAGAACACAAAGCTTAAAAAGGGAAACGACAAAAATATTAGGAAATAATTTAAAAATATAGGTTCTTATTATATAGTAACAATAAAAGGCTTGCCATGTTCTGAGTTACTGACTAAATGCTATGCAGACACTTTAGTATTTAAATCTAATAAAAGTTATTAAAATGGGGATATTATAATCCTGATTTTATAGATGATAAATTGAAGGTCAGAGAAATTAATTTCCTCAGGTCCCAAAGTTAGTAAGGGACAAGGCATGGACCACATGACTCTAAACCTCATACTTCTGATCAAAAAGCTTAAAGACTAAGAGTGTTTCCATTTTTGCATAGTATTTTGTTCTCTGCTGAGGATGAAAAGACTTCAAATCAAGAAATGTAAAAAATTTAGTCCAAGGGTGCCATTAGTGACTACTAATGCAAATATTCCCATAAAAGAACCAAAACTTAATAGTATTTAAAGAGGAATTAAATGGTATTAGGAAAGGAAAGTCATTTCAGATAAAGATTTGCTGGTTATGGGTAACATGAAAAATTCAACATATAATACAATACGACTAGTATTTTGACCCTCAAATAACTCATAAGCTACCTGAGTGAATAAGACATTACATTTAATGGCATGATAAGAGTGAAGCAATCTAATAATATAATTTTATTAAAAAATTTTTATTTGTGTTAAATTATATAGATTCAATGATACAGTATCAGAAGTCTACAGTACTACACATTTTTCTAAGTGCCCAATGTGTTCATTGTTTGACATATGGGGCTCAAATAAATTTGACTGTTTTCAGAAGAAAGCAACACTGATCTTTTCTGTCATCTCCCTTCTTTCTCAAGGCCACCACTACCCACAGACATTTCCTCTCACTAGCTCAAGTATTAAAACCCCTAAAATTATTTTCAATTGCCACTCACATCCTACACATCACTGATGAAAAGCTGTAGCAAAATGTGTTTAAGTAATTTAAACAGCTGATAAATAACAGTTTGGACTAAAACTCAGGGCTTATGACTCAAAGACTTTCCACTGTACTTTGAGCTACATCTGACTGACTGGAAATTTGAGAATGACTTAGGTCTCAAAACTCTAGTTCATCAGTACATAGGAATTAAAAGATACAAAGGATATAGGGAATAAAACACATTTCTGCCTTTTATAGAAGGGAAAGAGGGTAACAAAGAGAAAGTTGAACTGGTTCCAAAGACTAGTGTTAAATTATTTGTCCAAGATTATAGAGCTTGCAAGTAGTACTAGGATTATTAAGAGAGCATGGACATACATCTTAAAGATTGCCTACTCTGGCCCTAAATATATATTGTATGACCTTGTTATTTGATGGAACACATTAAAATAAATAATTTGATATACTCAAGTGAGCTCAGGCTTGTTTTCAGTCCCAAGTGATTGGTGCAATGTGATACAATTCTGTCATTTTATTTTATTTTATTTTATTTTATTTTATTTTATTTTATTTTTCAAAATTTTGTTTAAATTCTAATTAGTTAACATATAGTACAATATTAGTATCAGGAGTAGAATTTATTGATTTATCACTTACATATAACACCTGGTACTCAACACAAGTGCCCTCCTTAATACCCAGCACCATTTAGCCCATCCCCCACCCATCTCCTTTTTGAGAAAGGAAACCAAAATCATAGAGGACAACAAAGGCAGCAATCTCTTTGACCTTGGCCAGAGCAACCTCTTCACGAACATGTCTCCAGAGGAAAGGGAAACAGAAGCAAAATAAAGTATTGGTACTTCACCAAGATAAAAAGCTTCTGCACAGTGAAGGAAACAATTAACAAACCTAAAAGGCAGTGTAAGGAATGGGAGAAGATATCTGCAAATGACATATCTGATAAAGTGTTAGTATCTGAAATCTATAAAGAACTTATCAAACTCAACACCCCAAAAACAAATAATCCGGTAAAAAAAAAAATGGGCAAAAGACATGAATAGATGTGGGGAATAAGCTTAGGATTTCCCCAGGCTTGCACTGATGGGTTAACAAGACATAAAGAATTAGAAAGCCATAGGATGTTCACACCCAAGTTTGGGTAAACAAGATTAGCGAATAGGTATAGAGAGGGCAGTGCAAAGGCCCCAATATAGAACAAAGGTATAGGAGATAAACAAGATTACGTATTCAGGGTAGAAATGCCCCCCAACTTAGTACTATAAAAGAAAGCTGCTTTCACAGGAAGGAAGGACAAAATTAGGTAAACAGGTAAAATAGGGCTATAGACCATTGGGGTGGAGGGGCAATTGCCCAGAGCAGAGCTGATTAGCAAAAGAAAGGTGCCTTATTGACCCTGAGATAGCATGTACTGTCTTTCTAGTCCCCTAGACCAGTTTAGGTAAACAGAGGTGGTGCCTCATGTCTGCTGTAAACAACCTCCCCCCAACCCCCACCCTCAACAGGATTTTGCTTTGTTTTAACCCAAACCCCTAACCCCACATATCTCTAAAACCTTTTTTCCCTCACTCCCATGAGTAAATGTTCACAGTTTCATTGTCTCTTTGCGCATGTCCATCACCATGTTTATAAGCCTTCTAATCCTAATAAAAACGGAGCAAAGACCTTTAATCAGAGTTCTTGTCTTTTCCGGGACATTAGCCATCTCTCGAATTTTAATCCTGCATCCTGCTTTCTTGTTGGACAAGAAAGAACTCTAGATGCAGTCTATGACAAATAGACACTTTTCCAAAGAAGACATCCATATGACCAACAGACACGTGAAAAGATGCTCAACATCACTCATCATCAAGGAAATACAAATCAAAACCATGATGAGATATTATCTCACACTTGTTAGAATGACTAAAATTAACAACACAAGAAACAACATATGTTGGCAAGGATGTGGAGAAATGGGAACCCTCCCATATTGCATATTGGGAATGCAAACTGGTACAGCCACTCTAGAAAAGAGTATAGAGTTTACTCAAAAGTTAAAAATAGAACTACCCTATGAGCCAGAAATTGAACTATTATTTACCCAAAGGATACAAAATACTGATTCCAAGGGGTATATTCACCCTGGTGTTTATAGCAGCATTATCAACAATAGCCTAATCATGGAAAGAACCAAAATGATGAAAGGATAAAGAAGAAGACATTGTGTGTGTGTGTGTGTGTGTGTGTGTGTGTGTCTGTGTGTGTGTGTGTATACACATATACATACAACGGAATATTACTCAGCCATCAAAAAGAATGGAATCTTGCCATTTGCAATGGCATGGATGGAGCTGGAGTGTATTATGCTAAGTGAAGTAAATCAGTCAGAGGAAGACAAATACCACATGAATTTAAGAAATAAAACAGATTAACACAGGGGGAGGGGAAAAAAAGAGAGGGAAGCAAATCATAAGAGACTCTTAACCACAGAGATCAAACTGAGGATTGCTACAGGGGTGGTGGGTCGGGAATTCTCAGTCTTTTTAGATTTAATAAATATTAAATCAAATTATATTGAGTGCCATGTGGATTAAAAATAACCAAATAACTAAATTAAATAATCATTTATCACTAAGTACATTTTACCCCGTAGTTTTTCCATATCAGCTTTAATTATTTGCTGAATTTAACTGCATAATGAGACAGGGGCTTTTATTTTATGTTTGCTTCAAGTTTTTATTTAAATTAGATTTAGTTAACATATAGTGCAACATTGGTTTCAGGAGTAGAATTTAGTAATTCATGACTTAAATATAACACCCAGTGTGCATTACAAGTAGAGTTTTTATTTTCTGTTCAGGACTATTTTCCTCAAGATCACTATCTAGAAAATAAGATGCACCATTTCTTAGATGAATTTTATATCCAGCAAAGAAAGTTAGATTTGCACTGGATATTTTAATGTTAGCCCATTTTCCAGAACAATCTTTCATGAACTATCATTAAAAATCACACAAGATATTCAGTTTTGACAACTAGAGTTGGGATACCCTGGAATATACTCTTATAATTTAATATAGCAATTATCCCTGAAGAGTAGCATCATTGTCCTTGCTTTTAATGCTTTGAGGAAACAAATCCAATATGAATTATTTGAAATTTAATCTTTAACTTCATTCATATTAAAAGGGGAAAAAAAACTTTGGCCATTCATTCCAGAAACAAAATATCAAGCAAAATATTTTAATAAGCATGGCCTTTTAATGGGTGTGGCATATACATATATGCCAATTCTAAACTTTTAAAGATCAGTTTATAGAGAAAATTTATGGAGTTAATGGTAATACAAGAGAAGGTTATAATATCTGCGTTCTAGAAAGAGAGTAAAAATATTGATAAAACATCATTATAGAAACTAGTCAGCAGTGCTAATATATAAGTCAAATTTTTGTGGACATTTTTTCTATATAAATTATAGATTTTCTAAATCTACAATCTAATGAAAAATGAGCCATAGGAAAGAAGACAGCTGGATTTTAACCTCATACCAGATATGCCAAAATAAATTCCAGATAAACTAAAGATACAAATGTAAAATATAGTGGTGCTTGGGTGGTTCCATCAGGTAAGTCAGACTTCGGCTCAGGTCATGATCTCCCAATTCATGGGTTCGACCCCTCCACTGGGCTCCGTGATGACAGCTCAAAGCCTGGAACCTGCTTCAGATTCTGTGTCTCCCTCTCTCTCTGCCCCTCCCCCACTCATGCTAGCTCTCTCTCTCTCTCTCTCTCTCTCTCAAAAATAAATAAACATTAAAAAATTTTAAAAAAGCAAATGTAAAATATAAAATTATAAAAGTATCTGCAGAAAATTTTGGTGACTATTATTGTATTTGAATGAAGAAGAACTTTTATGAAAATTTCAAGAAAAAATCCAATAAAATGACAGATGAATTTGACAAAATATTAAAATCTTCTTTGGTGAACACTATCATAATACAATTGAAAATAATAGTAGAAAACTGTCAATAAAATTATTTGCATTATACATAGAAGACAGGAGGTTAGTATCCTTATTCAGTAACTAAAATTTATAAATTAAATAGAAAGTAAATAAACAAAGGACGTGCAAATATTTCATTAAATATTAATTATAAATGGCCAATAAACATAAGAAAATGTTTAATTCACAAATAATCCAACATTTTTCTTTTGTCCTACTGCAAATTTGATGAACACATATTGGTGAGAACTGGAAAAATGAGCACTTCCTCCTTTTTAGGGGAAGTATATTTTCTGAGGTAAATTTTGCAGAGTATACATATTTTACATGAATATACTGCTGGACAGAGAAATTCCAGTTAGAGGAAGATACTATGATAATGTAGCAAAGGTCTTCATATTTGCCATTCAACTCCATTTCCCCTTGTCCTGGTCTCAGCAGTTATATTGTGCTTGAAGAAATTATTCCTGTATTAGCAAGCAGTCTTGGTTGGAGTCATCCAAGACACGGTACCTTCCAAGGACAGACCCAATTTAAGCTGGCAAGATACTTCTCTGTAGAAAGTTAACATTGAGCCAGTTGACATAAAAACTGAGAAAGAACAGAATTTAGTCATCCCAAGAGTACAATACTGTGGTTTCTCTTCTTTCAAACTTTTATTTGTATGACTTACTCATTTCCTTCCAATAAATTGTTATCCTTTCACTAAGTTGACTAAGTTTATGCTGCTTACAACCACAAAGCCATGACAAAGAAATCAATAATTGACTAAAGATATATGTGCAAGGGTTTTAGTGGCACTTATTTACAATGTCAAGGAAATATAGAAGAAAGCTTAAATATTAAAGATTTATGTTCTTTTTTTTAATGTTTGTTTATTTTTTTTTTTTGAGAGAGAGACAGATCATGAGCAGGGGAGGGGCAGAAAGAGAGAGAGAGATGGAGACACAGAATTCAAAGCAGACTCCAGACTGAGCTATCAGCACAGAGCCCGACATAGGGCTCAAACTCATGAACTGCAAGATAATGACCTCAGCTGAAGTCAGACATTTAACCAACTGAGCCACCCAGGCGCCCCTCAAAGATTTATGCTCTAAAAAATTATGCTACACCAAAATAATGTCATGCGAGGCACTTATTAAAGACAATTATGTGAAACAACAGTGACTGACATGGAAGGATATACTTCTATTACTTTGGAATTCTTCTATAATAAAGCGTTGTCCTTTCTCCTTTATTTATATACTTATTTAGTCACCTGTTTAAGTTTATTGATAACAGTACTGACTCGTGTATATTTATTACTTTTGGAGTTATAAAACAATACCATGTTATTTGTCCAAACTGTTACAGCTTTGGTTACTGGCAGCTCCTTCAAGTTAACTTCTATTTCCTGTGTCCCTTTGATATGCCCACGTGTTTTTGTCCTTTGCTTTCTGGCAATACAGTATACTACAGGCTCATTATATATATGTTCCTGCTCCAACCCTAGCATCATTTCTCCAGAGAACCCTGTTCCCTTTCATTGATAAATGGATACCACCATTTTTTACACAGTAAAATAACATATCAGCATATAAAACAAGATTACAGATCTTTAAAACTCATTAATTAATGAGCTAAGAAATCATATAGAATGTTAACATAATAGTATATAGAATGTTAGTATTACAGTAAAAGTAGAAATATAGAACTTTTGCTGCAACAAGGTTAGACATCAACCACACATTCTCCTCCTGCCTTGAGTGTCTCCTTTATTTCTGACAAAAACACGAGACAAATTGCTGACCCCAAAGGCCACAATTCCTGCTTGTTTTCAAAGACTCTCTGAACTAACTATAAACGTTCCCCTAACCCATAGTAAGGAAATCAATAAAACTTGCAGGCCAGATTCCCAGCCTACCAGAAGTTTCTTTCCTAAGCAAAGAACCAAGGAGGAAGACAAGCCCCTGAACAAGACCTCTAAAATCCCAGATTCTCAAATGTCAATTTCTGTAAGGATGTCTTTAAAAAACTGAATAGTATAGTATCTCTAGAGTGGGTCTCCACCTGTGTAAATAGAATATCAGCCAGCTCATACTGGTATGTAAATGTGCCATGTATTTTCATATCATTAGAGTCATTTAGGAATCAGGAAATCAACATGTTCAAAGTTAAAGATTGGCTATTAAACAAAAAATAGAGAGGTATACTTTAAAATAAGCTATAATATCTAAAAAAAGATAATTCCTTCAGTAAATTAGCTATAAAGAGAAGACTGCTCATTTCATTAATTGAGGTTTTTTCAATAATGTATTTCAATACGACTCTGCTAATTCAAAGAACAATTGTGTCCATCTTGTCATATTAAGTCATAAAGTCAGGTTTTAAAATGAGTATGATTAAATGTAGATTGAAATTGTTGGGTCTATAATGGGTAAAATGACATATTCTTTCACAGAAACTATTTCATTTTTAAAAGACATTTCATCTTCTCTTGTGTCTGCTGATAATAATGACTTGGCCTAAAGTATCTTATGAAGCACCTGAGTGTTTCTGAGCCCTTCCTTTCCCATACTTCTTCCCACTTTTTGTTTTTTCCAATCTCTTTCCTCATGTTGCCCCTGCAAGGCTCAAAGCATTCACTATAGTACTGAGTGGACTTACTTTCCTCTAAAATAACCCCTTGCTCCATCTCCTTTTCTCACTATCTCTAGAGTAGGTATATAGGGAAATAAAGTTTTCCATGTGAAGTGCCCTTCAAGCTCCTTCATCATATCTTAAAATTTAATAACCTTTAAGGCCAATTCTGAATACAGGAAATGTACACAGCTAAAATGCTCTGTAAACATAAGGTATCTTTGATAATACTAGTTTTCACTAAGGACCTTCATTATAATAAGGCAAATGTAGGAAAACTGTAATGAGGAGAAAGCAAAGGCTTTCTTGAGGCAGTCTTGAATTTGAGCTTAGCTTTGCCCCATACTAATTGGATGATCTGGAAAAAATTAATAAAACTTCCTGGGCTTTAGCATCCTTATCTACAAAATGGAAATAACATCTCTTCTTTCAGGACTGTTGAAAGAACCAAAATTAAATAACATATTTAAAGTATCTGTATTGGCATTGCAATTTTAGTGATAACAGCTAACAACTGAGACAGAAACTTTTATAAAACAGTTTAAGCTTCACAACCACGACATGTGGTAGGTACAATTGTTAGCCCCTTTTTAGAGATGAAGATATGAAGTCACAGAGGATCTAGTTAATTGAACCAAGGCCACACAGCTATTATGTGAGCAATCTAGCATCTGAGTACAAGTACTATCACTCTCTCCAGAGTCTTTGATCTTCAAAACACTGCTATACTGTCATTAATTTTACGGCAACCTTGCCTTGTATTGAAATATTTTAGTATAGTAAATAAATACTAAATATTTTAGTATTTATTGGGTATGTCTAATATTGGGAGTTGAACATAAAAAGAGTAAAGCTAGGTTTGGTCTATGTATGGGAATTTCCTTCTGCATACTCATTTCTATCCTTGGAGAAATAGGAGCTAAGACATTCAAGTTTTAGGTAGCAAGAATGTATTAGCTCAAAATGAAGCACAAAATAAGAGTCAATTTTGTTCTGGCCAACCAAACCCAGAGAGAAGAATGATCTATTTCCACAAATAGATGCTAAACCAATGGTAACTAAACTGTGATTCTTCAGCCTGAGTCTTGTGAGGAAATAGGTCACTAAAAGACACACCTGTCATATTTGAAGCAACAGCCTGGAGAAAGAAGTACTAGTAAGAAGATAGCCTTACTGTGATAGATAAGAGCGGAGGCAGGGAGGAGAAGTACTTAGAAAGTGTGAGCTGTTATCACAGACTGAGGCTGCTATTGGTGATGTTATTTCCACTTCTGGAGGCTAAGGCTCTGAGATCAAATGCTAGCCCTCAGGTTTGCACCAAGATGAGAAAGATGGCACACAGAGGGCTAATCTTTGGTCTAGGGAAAACATTAACTCCATGCCAGTCAAGGAGTAAAATACACAATCTACAGGAATCTTCTATATTGGGTCCGTAATTAGAAATGGCACACCAGGGTGTATGGGGGCAGTCATAGAAGAAAGTGGCACTGTGATATCTGGTACCATTTCATGTATTCCTATCCATGTACCAAATAAATAGCCAGGTGGTTCTCTGTGTATGTGAACATGTATGCTTAGGGCTATTATTTCCTTTTTTTTTTTTTTTTCTAAGTGCTTTTAGAAAAGCATGATTAAATTTTGAAAAAGAATTTTTAAAAATGAACCAAGTTACCAAAGTTAACCCAGAAGACATTCTATAGCAAATATTTAATGCTTCTAGAAGCTCTAAAAGGGTATTAGGTTATTAAAAGAACTATAAGAGCCTTATGTAACAGAATAATACAATATATGGTTGCACAAAATAACCTTGGGAAACTTATTTAATTCTTTCAAGAGTATTAAGGCAACTCATATTCCTATATTCACTCCTTCATTGCTGCATAAATTCTAAAATCCCTTCTTGGCATTTGTCTTTTAAAATAAAAATATGTATATATGTCTTCCAGTTTACAATAACAATCTTGTGAGTGATAATGCACTCGTTTTGCTTCATATAGCACACCATTTTCTTCTGCTCTCTTTTTGTCATCTCAAAAATGGGCAATATCTGTCTCTGAAGAAAAATACAGCATATGAAGTATGAGCACACTCTCTAAGGATTATCTGACAATGTCTTGTGATAGATTATTCCAAACAATACATATAACTGCTCTTATCCTTCATCATCACATCAAATGCATCATTTATCTAGGGTTTACTTTTCCATGAAGACTAAGTTCCAAAAGAAGGCAATAAACATCACTGCAATTTTGACATGCATTACAAATGTCAGCGGGAAATACATCACGTGTTAGGCAACAATGGAACGAAGATATGGTATAAATGAAAAATTTAACTAATATATATTGCTTTTACTATTGTTTCATATTTGATAAAGCGTATGTATAATTTAACTTTATCCTGTATCAACTGAGAAAGCAATAATATCCTTAGGGATTACTATAAATGCAATATCATTTGTTAATATGCTTTAGGAGCAGGAAGAAAACTACATATTAGTAGTTGCCCTACTTCATTCTTTTGAATGTGAAAATCTCACCTAGAGACCAAGTTACTGCAGTAGTGGAAATAAAATGTGTCCTTAATATGACTTGTTCACAGTGATCTCGTACATTATTAAATGATCATTTTGACGTTGAACATGTTTTAAATCACACTTTCAGTTCAAAACCTATAATCTAATGTACCAAACCACAAGGTAGTCCATATAACAATAAGCAGTAACAATTAGCATATACATAATGTAAATGGTTACTAGTGAACTAGGAATTTATCCAAAGGATACAGGAGTGCTGATTCAAAAGGGCACAAGTACCCCAATGATTATAGCAGTGCTTTCAACAATAGCCAAATCATGGAAAGAGCCTAAATGTCCATCAACTGATGAATGGATAGAGAAGATGTGGTTTTATATACAATGGAATACTACTTGGCAATGAGAAAGAATGAAATCATGCCATTTGCAGCAACGTGGATGGAACTGGAAGTTATTGTGCTGAATGAAATAAGTCAGAGAAAGACAGATATTCTGTTAAGTTTCTCAAGTTCCACATGTATATTTTCACTCATATGTGGAACTTGAGAAACTTAACAGAAAACCATGGGGGAAGGAAAGGGGAAAAAATAGGTACAGAGAGGGAGGGAGGCAAACCATAAGAGACTTTTATATACAGAGAACAAACTGAGCGTTAATTGGCAGGTGGGAAGAGGGGAAAATGGGTGATGGGCATTGAGGAGGGCACTTGCTGGGATGAGCACTAGGTGTTGTATGTATGCAATGAACTATGGGAATCTACCCCCAAAACCAAAAGCACACTTTACACACTGTATGTTAGCCAATTGGACAATAAATTATATTTAAAAAAATAGCCATGAGTGGCTTTAATGCACAATTATTTTAAAGGGAAAAACAATATTCATTCTAAAAAAATGTGCACCTTTTAAATGTTATCGGACCTCATTGTTTCTTGAAGACCCGCCAGGTCACAAGTGCCATACAAATATTATAAAATTCAGAATATGATCCTTTTTTATAAATACCTTCCTTCTTGCCCTTATTTTTATTTGGCCTCAATTTGTGCTACTAAAATAATCTTCTAAGTAAGAGCATATTATGGAGAAAAATGGTGGTAGAATGGGAAGGTCAATGGATAAAATATTTAATATAAAGAAAAATAAAAGGTATAATTCCACAGAGATAAAGAAAACAAAATGGAGAATTGAGAACAAGAAAGACTGATTGAAAAATACTGAGACAGGAAGCAAATAAAGGGAACTTCAGCCTAGAGTTCTCACGGAGGGGGTACAGTTCAAAGAGAATTACCTTGATCTACATATCCACAGAGAGACTGGGACTAGGAAAAAGCAAGCAAGCTTTAGAATAGCAGTGAGAAAAGGGGCTAAAAATATAGAGCTCACTGCTCTACACAGAACAATTAGCTCCCCTTTACTCCCATTTCTCATCTCTATTCCTACCCCTACCATACTATTACTGCATCATAGAATGATCAGGAGCTAGGTAATTAGATCTTGAGGGGAAAAATGTTCTTTTCTAAAGAACTGATCAAAATGCTGGAAAAACTAAGAACTAAGTCAATCAATAATTAGTATAATTAATATAGATGTTGGTATCCCAAAGCAAAGCCCCCTGAATTCTGTCATTTAAAAGCCCTAGAGCAATGATCAGCTGCTCACCCATGCATCCTATATCGTTTGCCAGTGGACAAACCCAACTAATCCACCAAGAGATCCGGCTGAGGTTTTACATTGAATCATTCTTAAAAGAAAACATACAATCAATAAACAGAAGCCACTTAAGAAGAGAATCCTGCACCATTACAGAAGGCAAAACATATTTAAAAAATAATAGCAAGATTCCAGATAAAAAAGTAGTGCCAGGGTCAAAAGATATTACCAAAAAATCTAATTATTGCACTCATTAAGAATACATTGCATTCATTAATATCAAGTAAGCAAGAATAAGAGGTCATGGAAAAAATTCCAAAATAAGAAAGAACTACCTGAAATAAAATGCCTCATTCTCAAAATAAAAATTTTCAGTAGAAACTAAGATGTGAAATACAAAATAACATATAGTGAAACAGAGGATTAATACACAGGAAGACTAAAAAACAACTAAGAGTTCCAACAAAAGAGAACAGATAAAAATATAAAAAGTATTTGTCAGACAAATGAATCTACAAAGTCGAATTGCCCTCCTAAGTGAAAAATAAGTTGACTTAAAAAGGGAAAACAAAAACCCTAGCATCTAGACCTATAGTAAAATTTCTGAAAACCACAAGTCACAAAAGAAAAGAGGATTAGATTGGTTTCAGACTCACTATTAGCATCATTGGATGGTAGAACACAGCAGATCAATTCATTCAAAATTCTTTGCCAAAATTTTTCAGTCTGGAATTTCATCTTTGGCCAAAATTTAGATTAGCAAAAATTGCATATTTTCTTACAAAGTTAAGAAAGTACATTAGCAAAATGCAAATGAACCCCAGTAAAAAGGAAACAAAATATCCACCCAAGAAAGCACCAAATGGAAATATCAGGATGATATCTGAACAGCAGACCTAGGGAGTAACCACTCCTGACAGAACTGGAAGGAAGAAGATCTCCAAGAAAATGCTAAAGCCAGACGGTGTGAAGAGTAGATTTCATAAACAAATAATGATATGACTGAGAGTTTGCAAAAACTTTAGGACACAAGAAAAGGAACAGAATAAGAGGAAATACAAAGGCAAAGAGAAACTTTTAAAAAATGAAAATCTGCACTGGAAATTCAGCATCCAAATATAAATCAATCGTTATTAGAACAGAAAATCAGTGGGCTTCAAAAGAAAAATGTAATATACTCCAGGTACTAGACATAAAAATTAGAAGTATGGAAAATAAGTATACATTTCTTCTTTCTACAGGAAACTATAAAGGTAATTACAGCTTTAAGTTGAAAAATCTATACAAAAAAAAAAAAAGCATGCTACAAATATGAAGAAAACTAATATCTGGTTTAATTTTGAGTATTCACTGGGGTGTGAAAACAGTACACTATATATGTGGACATTCTATTTTGAGTATCCCAAAGATCTGAAATGAAAGGAAAAAAATTTATTGTCAGAACTACTTGGCTCCATAAAAATATATATATATATATATACATATACATATATATATATATGTATATGTATATATATATAATGACAGCAATAGAAGAGTTCGCTACTGTTCAATTTTTAGAAACAACCTAGAGACAGAGAACAAAAGATATAAAAATTGGTTGCAGATTAGAATGTAAATGTTATCAATCTTGAAAAAATAGAAAATCACTGCTAACAGATGTTAGGAAATGGAAGGGAGAATGAGAGGTAAAAGAATGGAGAGGAGCTGTAATAGTGTGATCTTACAAAGGAAAGACACAAGAAATACTATAGTTGCATGAATACAAAGATTCAAGTATGTCAGCTGTTATTAAGCATTTTATTCCATTTATAAGGAAAAATAGAGTGATATAACTATATCAAGAGAAGAACAAGAAGGTTAAAATAGTAAGTGATCTAAATTTTCAAACAACATAGTAGAAGTCAAGTAATTAATAATATCTGAAGTTGGTAAGTCAAAAAAAAACCACTAAATTGGAAGGAAAGATCATTGATTTAAATAAGAATCAAGGATACACTTTTTCATATGAAAACACAATAAGTGAAAAAGGTGTTTCCAAATTAGGCAGAATATGGTCCCATTTTTGCAAAACCAAAATAAGCAATGCATATGTTAACTGTGCATTAACAATCGTGTACTTTTAACACATATATTGCCACCTAAATAAAGAGTGAACTATTTGCTCAAATGATAATAATAACTACCTCAGAGTTTCATCACACAAAGATCTGCCCCTAATGCATTTTGAGAATCTGTGTAAATAGCAGTGTATGGCTCACAGACAATTCATGTGTGTGTGACAGAATCAGGCTATATTCAAAGTCTTCTACAGACTAGAATGTTGGAAATATAACTTATTTAGATTCCTAGGAGAACTTAAAATCTTTCCCATACTCCACCCCACCCCACCACCCTACTCCCCCACTGAGTAAGGGGCTTCTGGTGCTTCTGTTTTCTGGCAACTTCAGGTCAGTAAACTCACTACACATGGTGTCCTGCACATCCAGGTGACCATTCAAGATGTTTGACCCTTCTGGCTTTCTACTCTCTTGTCTCTTCATCTCATCTTCATGCTCTTACATGTTTGATCAAACCTTTCCATTGCATGCTCAAGTCATTCATATTCTGTGGTTAACACACTCCTCTGTTCTCAACATGTTCACAAAGTACTATCTTTAGCTTAATGGGAACCAGTTTCCATCCCACAGGCCCTCGTCTCTCATTGCAGTGGAGGGTCTTCATTTCCTCATACCACAAAAATTAAATTTCCAATGAGAGTAGATAAAATAATAAAGTAACTGCATGTAGTTTATAAACCTATTCTTCCACTACAAAGTTTCCACTATCTGATTCATGAGAAGAAGTAAAAAAATAATTTTTGGAAAATAGAAAACTACTGAAAAATGTGAGAAAATGGCAGTAGGTAGGAACAGGGATACCAAGGAAGAAGAAGAATCTTGGTTTTGAGGATTTTACATGACAGATCAAATGGTTTTTATACTCAGGAAGATAAATAATTTTATCTATTTGATTCTAAACTGCCAACTTTGGCATGTAAATACAAATATATATATACTAATATATACTAATATATATACTAATATATACCAGTATACAATATATACTAATACTACATTATATACAAAATAGACTAATCCACTATTCTTTTGCCATTAGTTGAAAGAAGTTGAACTTAAGGCAAGCTCCCTTTTCATGACCTATAATTTTATTTCACATTGTGCCTCTTCTTGTTATCCAAATCTAAAGTTCTTTTTTCATATTACTTCAACTGTTAGAGACTTTATACTAAGTAAATGTACTTCCCAAACTCATCTTTTTTTTTCTCCACTTATCCTTTCTAGGATAACTCTAATTAAAAGCTAATATTATCCATGGGATATAAAATATTTTAGTTCCAAATAAAGCACTTAAATTTGTTAAGATTTTCCTTCATAGATTAAAAATAGATAACCACTTACTTGTATTCTCTCAAAAGATATCAAATGGGAATCATAATTGCGAAATTAAATATTGGGCTTTTGACTTCAGCAATATATAACTAAATATTCTGAAGAATATTTCTACTAAAAAACTAAAAACTAAGTTAAAAAATACACACACACACACACACACACACACACAATATACACATGTTAAGATGGGTTGCTAGGATGACAAATACCAAAACCAGAACTGCAATCCTGAGACTAAGCTTGAGGTCCACCATACTATAGAGAATCAGAATCTTAGGGACATTTAAAGAAATAAAAGAAATACAAACAAGTACAAGCAACAACGAACTAGCAATAATTATCAAGAATAGTCTTAAAAAAACCAATGTTTTGGTTTACTTTTGGTTTACTGTTTACTTTTATAAGTAAAAGGCAAACTGTTTACATATAAAAACATAAGGATAGAATTTAAAAGAAATTCAACATATATAGAGAACTAGAAGAATGAAGAAATTTCTGAGAATGCAGCACAGGAAGACACAAATACAAAATGTGTAAAAAAGCAGTTAAGAAATATAGAAGATAGAGTGAGACAGTATAACCTATATCTAATTGTATCCCTAGATAGAACGAATTTTTAAAAATGGAGGAAAAGCAATATTTACTGCAATAATGAGTGGGATATTTAAGATATGACAAATGATATGTTACCCAAATACAGGAATCATAATATATTCCATGGAAAATGAAATAATATTATACCTATTATGAACAAAGAAGACAAAGATGAAATAAATATCTTAAATGTAAAGCAAAAATAAAATAAAATAAAAATACAGTTTTTTGTCTCAAAGAGATTGAGATCATACCATGCACACTTTCTGACCATAATGCTATGAAACTTGAAAAAAAAATTGGAGAAACCACAAATATATGGAGGTTAAACAACATGCTACTAAACAATGAATGGGTCAGCCAGGCAATCAATTAATTAAAAAAAAATACATGGAAAGAAATTAAAATGAACACACAATGGTCCAAAACCTTTGAAATACAGCAAAAGCAGTCCTAAGAGGGAAATTTATAGCAATACAGGCCTACCTTAAGAAACAAGAACAATCTCAAATAATCAACATAACCTCATACCTAAAAGAGCTAGAAAAAGAACAACAAACAAAGCCTAAAGCCAGCAGAAGAAGAGAGCTAATAAAGATTAAAGCAGAAATAAATGATACAGAAGCTAAAAAGATAAAATAAAATAAAACAGATGGATGAAACCAGGAGCTGGTTCTTTTGAAAAATTAATAAAACTGATAAACCTTAGCCAGACTTATCAAAAAGAAAAGAGAAGGGGCCAAAACAAATAAAGTCATAAAAGAGAGAGGAGAAATATCAATTGACACCATAGAAATATAAACAATTATTGAAAATATTATGAAAAACTACCAACAAATTGGATAACTTGAAAGAAATGGATAAAGCCCTACAAACATAAAAACATACCAAAACTGAAACAAGAAGGAACAGATAGATAACCAGCAATGAAATTGAATCAGTAATCAAAATTCTCCCAACAAGTGAAAGTCCAGGGCCAGATGACTTCACAGAGAAATTCAAACATTTAAAGAAGAGTTAATACCTATTCTTTTCAAACTATTGCAAAAAAAAAAATAATAATAATGGAAGGAAAACTTCCAAATTAATTATATGAGGCCAGCATTATCTCGATACCAAAACCAGATAAAGACCCCACTAAAAAAAAGGGAACAAGCCAATATTCCCAATAAACATAGATGCAAAAAAATCCCAATAAAATAAGCAAACCAAATCCAACAGCACATTAAAAGATTCATTCACCAGGACCAAGAGAGATTTATTCTTGAGCTATAGGGGTGGTTTAATATTCACAAATTAATGAACATGATACACCACATTAATAAATAAAGGATAAGAGCCATATGATGCTTTCAATATACACAGAAAAAGCATTTGACCAAGTACCACATCCATTCATGATAGAAACCCTCACAGAGTAGGTTTAGAAGGTACATACTTCAACATAATAAAGATCATATATGAAAAACTCACAGCTAATGTCTTCTTTAGTGGGGAAAAACTAAGAGCTTTTCCTCTATGGTCAGGAAAAAGACAGGGATGTCCACTCTGACAGTTATTTAACATAGCTCTGTAAGTCCCAGCCACAAAAATCAGACAAGAAAAAGAAATAAAATAGACATCCAAAAGAGCAAGGAAGAAGGAAAACTTTCACTATTTGCAGATGACATGATACTCTATATAGAAAATCTGAAAGACTCCAGCAAAAACTTCTAGGACTGATAAACAAATTCAGTAAAGTCTCAGAATACAAAACCAACATACAGAAATCTGTTGCATTTCTATACACCATTAATGAAGAATCAGAAAGAGAAATCAAGGAATCAATCTCTTTTACAGTTGCACCAAAAAATATAAGATACCTAGGAATAAACCTAACCAAAGAGGTAAAAGATCTGTACTCTGAAAACTATAAAACCCTGATGAAAGAAACTGAAGATGACTAAAGAAATGGAAAGATATTCCATCCTTACAGTTTGGAAGAACAAATATTGTTAAAGTATTTGTATTACACAAAGCAATCTACACATTTAATACAATTCTTATCAAAATACCAACAGCATTTTTCACAGAAGTATAATAGATAATCCTAAAATTTCATAGAACCACAAAAGGCCTCTAATAGCCAAAACAACCATGAAAAAGAAAAGCAAAGCTGGAGCTTTCACAATTCTGGACTTCAAGTTATATTACAAAGCTATAGTGATCAAGACAGTATGGTACTGGCACAAAAATAGACAGATCAATGGAACAGAATAGAAAACCCAGAAATGAATCTCACAATTGTATTACTAGGTATTTACCCAAAGAATACAAAATATACAAGTTCAAAGGGATACACACACCCCAATGTATATAGTAGTGTTATCAACAACAGTCAAATTATAGAGAGTCCAAATGTCCGTTGACTGATGAATGGATAAGAAGACGTGGTATATATATATATAATGGAATATTACTCATCCATAAAAAATAATGAAATCTTGCCATTTGCAGTGACATGGATGGAGCTAAAGAGTATTATCCTAAGCAAAGTAAGTCAGAGAAAGACAAATACT
Source organism: Panthera tigris (assembly GCF_018350195.1). Classification (NCBI taxonomy): domain Eukaryota; kingdom Metazoa; phylum Chordata; class Mammalia; order Carnivora; family Felidae; genus Panthera; species Panthera tigris. The sequence continues at coordinate 196,477,473 of NC_056667.1, read as the reverse complement.
GTATGATTTCAGTCATATGTGAGATTTAAGAACAAATCAAATGATCATAGGGGAAAAAGAGACCGAGAGAAAAAAACAAGAAACAGACTCTTAACTAATAGAGAACAAAATGATGGTTACCAGAGGGGAGGTGGGTGGGGAGATGGGTGAAATGAGTGATGGGGATTAAGGAATGCATTTGTGATGAGTACTGGGTGTTGTATAGAAGTGATGAATCACTAAATTCTACACCTGAAACTAATATTACATGAACTGGAATTTAAATCAAAAATAATAGTGATTAATTCTTTAATTAATTGAAAATATTCCCCAAATGATTTAATTATACTAAAATTATTATTAAAAACATTGAGTAAAAAGAGAAATTGAAGGCCAGTTTTATTCATAAAATAGAAGCATCTTTTAAAAATAGTGAATTAAATCCAGTGATATATAAATCAGAAAACAGATAATGAATAAATTTAGTTTTATTCCAAGGATGAAAGAGAATGTTTACATTAGAAAATCTATAATGTCACTTATCACATTAAAGTAATAAGGGAGAAAATAATTTCAAAATCAGAAAATTCAATATTCATTCATGATAAAATTAAACACTTGAACATGATAAAAAAATTCACAATTCATTTATTTTTACCAAAATCAACACTAACGCATGTTAAAGCACAAATAAACAAGCTTAGCAAACATGAAAATAAAGGTAACTTTTTTATACTGACAAAGAATATTTATCAAAGACTTAAAATAACTATCATTGCTCATGTTAAAATATCAGATTTGTTCCCTTTAAAATCCAGAATAGAATAAGAATGCCCACTCCAACCACCTTTACTCAACAACTTTCTAGAGGTCCTAGAAAATGCACACAGATAATAAATGTAAATAAAATTTTCCAGGCTTGGAAAAGGAAAATCACAACTATCATTACTCATAGATGATATCATTATAAGCAATAATTTTTTTTTTTTTTAAAGAGAAACTTGAAAGGGAGAGTTTAGAAAGGTCACTATATTTAAGTTCAACTTAGAGTAATCAATTTTAGGTCTATAGCATGCCTAACAGCAACTAACATTGTTTTTCATTTTTACAAGTGAAATATTTATGGTATTTGTGAATGAAATATTCATGATAATGAAATCAAATACAAATATTTATAGATATTATTGCCAATCATGATTTTATACTGGGAATATATCAGTAAATAAAACAGATAAATACCCCTGCTTGCATGGAGCTTACATTCTAGTGGGGAAGAGGTACAATTAACAAGTTAATAATAAGTAAAACACAGATATGTAAGAGAAAGATATGTAAGACATGTACAGGGAAGGGGGAAGCAGAAAGAGACCAAGAAAGGATAATGGAATGAGGAAGCGCAGCATTAAAATTCAGATTGGTAACATTTAGATTGGGTGGGTATAGACAGTCTCTTTACAAGGATATATCTAATTAAAGCTCTAAAGGAAGTAAGAGGAAGAGCCACTTGGATTTCTGAAGGAAGACTGTGGGCAGAAGGAACCTCAAGTAAAAAGCTTAGAAACAGGGGCATGCCTAGAGTGTTCTCTAAATAGGTAGGTGGACAGTATGGCCACAATTGAGTAAAAAATAGGAAAGTAGCAGGAAATGAGGTCAGAGAGATAAAACAAGGCCACATCAAGTGAAGCATCAAGTGCCATAACAACTTCACTTAAAATAGAAAGCCACTAGGGGCACTTGGGTGGCACAGTCGGTTATGTATCTGGCTCTTGGTTTCAGCTCAGGTCATGATCTCATGGTTTGTGAGTTGGAACCCCACATCCGACTCTGCGCTGGCAGTGCAGAGCCTGCTTAAGATTCTCTCTTCCTCTTTCTCTGCCCCTCATTCATATTCTCTCTCTCTCTCTTTCAAAAATAAATAACTTAAAAAAATAGAAATTCACTAAAAAATTTTAAGCAGATAAATGTTATGGAAAGACTTCTGTTGTTGTTTCATTATTTTAAAAACATTTTATATTTATTAATTTTGAGAGAAACAGAGACAGAGTGCGAGCTGGGGAGGGGCAGAGAGAAAGGGAGACACAGAATCCGAAGCAGGCTCCAGGTTCTGAGCTGTCAGCACAGGGCCTGATGTGGGACTCGAACTCACTCACTGAGATCATGACCTGAGCCAAAGTTGAATACCCAACCGACTGAGCCACCCAGGTGCCCCAGAAAGACTTATGATTTAAGAGAATCACTTTGGCTTCTGTGTTCAAAGAAGACTGAAAGAAAACAAAGACAAAGCAGAGTGACCAGTTAGGACACTATTGTAATAGTTCAAACTAGAGGTGACGAAAACAAAAACAAAAACAAAATAACAGAGGGCAACAGTGTTAGTGGAAAGGAAAGTTGGAACTTTCCTCCTAAGTAACTAGAAGAATGGAGTTCCCAGTAATTATGATGGAGAAAACTCCAAAAGATAGGGCTTGAGAGGGGAATTAATATCTAATTGCATGTGTCGAGTATGCATTTGGATATATAAAACAAGAGTTCAGAAAGAGATCTCAGTGTAAGATGTGTTAAGGAGTTGTTAACACATAAGTAATTTAAAACCATGAAACTGGATGAGATCACCTAGAGAGTCATGGCAACAAATGGAAGAGGCCCAGAACTGAAGTCTGGAACACCTCAACATGCAGGGATTGGGAAGATGAGGTTCAAACAGCAAAAGAAATTAAAAATTATGGCAGCTCTTGCCAATATCAAGGCCTAGGAAATAACCATAAAGTGAGTGACTGAGAACAGAATAGGATCCCTAAAGGAGAGGCTATCAAGGAACTGAAAGTCCAGAGTCATGAAGAATTCTAGCAGGTATCATTCTTAAGAAAGTAACAATGTCACAGGGATTTAATTTACAAAAAAAAAAAAAATACCTGAGAAGAAGTGCCTTATTAAAAAGTTATAGTGAGTAGGATAATCTGATGATATGAGAGTTAAGACAGAGTATTTTCATGAAGGAAGGAGAGGAAAGGGACTGAAAGCAGAAATGAGAAGCATAAGGGACACTTATCTTACCTCCAGGTCCAATGTTATAGTTGAGTGGAGAATAGAGAAAAGTTCCCCTTTAGAAGTGCTGCAGGCCAGGGTGAGCTGGAGCTGGCTCATATTAGCTCATGATTGTTGACTGTGGACATAACTTCCCAGCTACACATTTGGTAAATTATGATGGTAGATGAATGGCTTTGATGTATTTATAGCACAGAAACTGGAAAACACTACAAATCAAGGTGTTTCTTCTTCCAAAGAGCTGATTGTTATATTTACCAGTAACCACTGTCTGCAGGAAAATTATAACTCGGGAAAAGCTAAATTCCCATTAGCACAGAAGGGGAAGGTAACATTCACAGTAGAAGTTAAAAATACAGACGATTTTGCTGACCAGTTATCTTGAGTTGCAAACAGTACAGAGAAAAAGTTTCAGAGTCAGGAAAAGTAAGGAGAGATTGGATCAGAGAAAGTGATATAAGGAACTTTAGGGAGAATGAGTATTCTGGAGTAAATGACCTGGGAGTCCTGAGCTCCTCATAAAGACTAAAAAGCATACGGTTACAGAAAGAGAGGATTAGGAAAGAGCAGGACAGAAACATGTGTTGCTCAGAATCTCTCATTTGGCTCCTGCTGACAAAACCATGTCCTGTATATGAGTGGTCTTATTCTATGTGCTTGGGTACTCTGTTGTCTCCTGCCAATGGTGTCCAGCAGAGGTGTGGTCTTACTCCAAGTTTGAGTGTTCTCTCTCCACTCCCGCTGATGGAAGAGGTATGGAGTCTGACAGAGTGTTGATCCTGCACTGAGCTCACAGGCTCCTTCCTGATTTCTGTTGAAGGAGGCCTCAAAGTCGACAAAGGGACAGGTTATTTATTTTAACTACTTGAAAATATTTATAATAGCATAAAATCATAAGGCATTTAGAATTACATTTAACAAAAACATGTACATGATCTGAATGAAGAAAGTCTAAAAATGTTATTGAAAGACATTAAAGAAAATATAAATATTTGGGCAGATAAACCACATTCATTCAGGCTTCAAAACACTCAGTATGTTAAAATTGGCAATTATCACTACAATGTTCTATAAAACCTAAGCTATCTCAATAAAAGTTCCTAGAAATTTTATTTTAGAAATTTAGGAAGATTGTTTTAAAATGTATAGAGAATTATAGAATAAATAAAACTCTTCTAAATAATATAAATAAGATTCAGAAAACTTCCATAAGACATAACCAAACTTATTAAAAACTATAATAATTAATGGGGCACCTAGGTGACTCAGTCGGTTAAGTATCCAACTCTTGATTTTGGCTCAGGGCATGATCTCATGGTTTGTGAGACTGAGCCCCGTGTCAGGCTCTGTGCTGACAGCACAGAACCAGCTTGGGATTTTCTCTCTCTTGCTCTCTCTCTGCCCCTCACCCATGCATACTCTGTCTCTCAAAATAAATTTTTTTAATTATAATAATTAAAGTATGGTGCTACCACAGGATAAACAAACTCACCAATGAAACATAATATAAAGCAAAGTCACATATTATCTAGAAATCCACAGAAACTAGTTAAATGGCAGAGCTGATACCACAACCCATCGTGGGGGAAAAAAAATAATAAATTGTGCTAGGACAAACAAATATCTTAATAAAACCAAGAAAAATTAGATTCCTATTACATTCCACATTTTTAAAAATCTGATTTCAAGGTAACTAAATATATTAAATTGGGAAGCAAAATTGTATGAAGAGATGTCCAGTCCAGATTAGACATGTAGATTCATCTCTTTTCTTGTTTTCCCTTGCTAAGTACAACTATAAACCCTAAAATAATGCAAGACACAACCAAAGTAGCACTCTGAAGAGTGGAAATAAGAATATAAACTGCTTAGAGATGCCAGGATTGGAGAAATAGTGCAGCAGCAGAATATTTTACTATCTCCTACATAAAGAAACAAGATGCCACAGATCTAACCCTAACCTATCGATAAAAGGTAATGTGTTCTCTGATCATAATCAAATCAAACTAGAAATCAATAGCAAAAAGATAAAAGGAAAATCTCTTAAACACATAGAAACTACAGAGCACACTTATAAATAATCCATGGGTCACAAAGGAAGTCTCAAAAGAAATAAAAAGAAAAATATATAGAATTGAATCAATATGAAAATAAAACATATCAAAATGCACGATGCAGCTAAGGCAGGCTGAGAGGGAAATTTATAGCACCATATGCTTACATTACAGAAAAAGAAATGTCTTGACTCAATAATCTAAGTTTCTACCTCAAGAAAGTAGAAAAGGAAGAGCCTTAAGAAACTCAAAACTAGAAAAAGAATAAAGGAAATACTGAATATGATAGCAGAAATCAATGAAATTGACATAGGAAGATACTTCAGAAAATCATGAAATAAAAAGCTAGTTCCTTTTTTTAAAAATGGCAGTAAAACTGATAAAGCTCTATCGACCAAACTGACAAAAATAAAAAGGGAGAAGACACAAATAACAAATATCAAGAATGGAACAAAGAATATCACCACAGATCCTGCAGTCATTAAAAACAGAATAAGGGAATACTATAAACAACTTTATGCATAGTCATAAATTTAACAGTTTATAAAGGACCAACAATTAAATAAACTGAATAGCCCTAAACTATTAAAGAAATTGAATTTATAATTAAAAATCTCCCAAAAAAGAAATCCCCAGGCCCACAGTGTTTCACTAGAGAATTCTGCCAAATATTTTTGAAAGAATTAGCAACTACTCAGCAATAAAAGAAAGGGAAAACAATTGATCCATGCAACAGCTTGGATGAATCTCAAGGGAATTATGCTAAGTGTAAAAATCAACCCCCAAATGTTAAATGTCATAATACATTTAAATAACAACCTTGAAGTGACAAAATTATAGTAATGGAGAACAAATTGTTAGTTGTCAAGGGTTGAGAACTGGGAGGGGGTAGGATGGACGGAAATAGGAATGATTATAAAAGGGCAACACCAAGAAGCTTTGTGGTGATGAAATTTCCCACACTTTGTTTGTATCAATGTGAATATCCAGATTGTGATATTGTACTTTGTTTTTTCAAGACGTTACCATTGGGAGAAAGCAGATAAAGAGTGAACAAGATCTCTTTATTATTTCTAACAAGTGTACACAAATTATAACTATCTCAAAATAGAAAGGTTAGCCTAAAAAAATTACAGAGATATTAGTGGAACACAGTAAAATTTAAACATATTCTGTAGATTAAATAATAGAATGGCATAAATTTTGATTTGATTTAAATAATTATATCGCATTAATGTAAGAGAGTGTCTATGTCTAATGTCATAGACTCTAAGCTAAAGTTCTCTTTTGGCCAGCAAAAGAGCGGATGCAGGATTAAAGCCAGAGCTGGCTAATATCCAGGAAAAGACAAGAGCCCAGAATAAGGGTCCTTGCCCCATTTTTATTAGGATCAGAAGGCTTACAAACATGGCGATGGACGTGCACAAAGGGATAATGAATCTTTGAACATTAATTTGTGGACGTGAGGGAAAGGGGGTCTTGAAGATATTTGGGGTTAGGAGTTTGGGATAATACAAAACAAAATCTGGGCGCCGGCAGTCCCAAGGAAGGTTGTTTACAGCAGACAGGAGGCAGCACCTCCGTTTACCTTAGCTAGCCTAGAGAATGAGACAGGGGAAATTACCTCAGGGTTGACAAGGCACCTTTACTTTTGTTAATCTTCTCCACTTCAGGCTGCATGGTCTGCAGCACAGTGGTCCATAGTCCAATTCACCAATTTACTTAACCTGGCCCTATTCTCCTATGAAAGCAGCTTTCTGCTATAGTATTAAATTTGGGTGCTTTCACCCTGAATATCTAATCTTTTTATTCCTATGTATTGGGCACCTTTGCACCATTTCTATTCCAAGCCTTTGCCTCTCTTTCTATTTTGGGGGGCTCTGCACCCCCTCCCTATTTTGGGGTGCCTTTGCACCTCCCTACTCCTGGCACCTTTGTTCCTCCCTATTCTCGGGGTGGCTTTTCACCGCCCTATTCTTGGTGTGCCAATGTGGTTTACCCAAACTCGGGTGTGAGCATTTTATGACTTTGTATTTCTTTATGCCTTGACAACCCATTGGTATAAGCCCCGGGCGATTCCTAAGCTTATCCCCCACAGTTTAGAAATTATGCTATAAAATATGTGGTAAAGGGAAAAATAAATAATATACAAAAATATACAAGCAAAGCATTCTGACCTTGGAACAGGAAAGGATCTCTTGAGCAACTGTCAATAAGTTTTCCATAAAAGAAAGTATTAATAAAATTGACTACATTAAAATAAAAAACTTTTTGGCATCTTTTTAAAATAAAAATTGTACATATTTAAGGAATAAAGCATGACAAAACTGAAGAACTATTCACTAAAAGACACTATAAAGAAATAAATGTAAGTCATCATCTGGGACAAGATATCTTCATTGAGATGACTGATAAGGAATTATTATCTAAGACATATTGCAAATATACTTAAGATAAACAACCTAATTGAAGAGCAGACATAATTTATGAACTGACATTTCACAGAAGCTAGTGTATGGATCGCCCATAAACAAAAGAGAAGATATTCAATTTAATTATTAATTAGAATAATTAAGACCCAATAGGTAACATATTTTACTAATTAGATTGGGAAAAATTTAAGAACATTGGCAATATCAAGTGCTGGAAAGAAAAGAGTAATAGAAACTCTGTGTTTGGGTTTGTAAACATATTCAAACTAATTTGAAAAAGAATATAACACTATCTAATAATATCCTCATGCCCAATGACAAAAATCCCACTCCTATATTAGTATCTTACAGAAAATCTTTCACATGAGCACTTGGAAATATATAAGAATATTTGTGGAAACATTGATTATTAGACCAGGACTTTGGAAAAAATTGAATATGAGTTAATAATAGGACATAAAAGTAAATATTGTGAAATGAACTATTAGTCACATATGGCAACAAACTCCAAAAGAAAAGTCCAGGTGCAGAAGACTCGTACATAGTGTGTAATTTGCATTTATGTTATTTATATATTTGAAGTATATATTTACATATTATATTCAAATATACACATAAAATATTTAAATATAGTAAATATCACTTGACAAGACTTATTTTTTAAATTGTGGTATGTTTAATCAACATATATGAATGGAAATTCACAATTTTTAATAAAATGTTTCTTTTAAATACAGAAAATGTAGATATTGACTAAAGTTTTCAAAATGTTGTAAAATCCTGAGCATTTTTTCATTGCAATCTCATTTTTGTATTTTCTAAATGATCCATGCTTATGCATAATTCAAAATAAACAGCATAGTTTAAAACCCGAGAATAATTAGTATTTTTTAATTGCTTTTATTCTGATTCATATTTACTTCTTTTTATATAAACAGCATATATTTAGTGTAATAATGTACGTATTTCCATTTATTTGATTTTCTACTCAGAACAGAATTATAAACAAGTTGTCTTAATCCTTATGTATTTAACATAGCACAATATTATGAATAAATATTTTGATTACTATATTTCCTCAGGGATTTTTAATGAATTATTTCAACTGTTGAAGACATTCAACATTATTATCAAATTATAGGCATTAAAATTCCCATTTGCACATGGTTAATACCTTCCAATTTTCAAACTCTAAAGAAAATGCAAAACTAATTTTCTTTTTTAGCAACTTATGTCTGGTAAAGAAACCGATTTAATATCCTAATGTAAGATTCACAATTACTGGCAAAATGTCAACCAGATCTTTGATTAATGCTAGAGTTATAATGATGCTTTAGGCAAAAAAAAAAATGACTACTGTGTAACAATATTCAAGAATACTATACAAAATGCAAAAACTTGCTCCAATAAATTCAAAGTCTCCCTATGTAAGTACATCCAACTGCTCTTGAAATGCACCATTAGCATGCCCAGCGTGGCATAACACAAGATAATATACACTGTCATATCAGAGCTGAAGAAACCCTTTCTCTCCTTTTCACATTTTATCATTATATTTAAACTATAATCATTGGCAGGTGTCATGACAACGATATGAATTAAGATCATTTTTTGATTAAGTGAATCAAAATATAGAATAGACCAGAAAGAAGTTGAAGTTGTGTAAAATTTTTATGGTCATACCAGCACTTTCAAATATGTAACAGGGAATATGCAAACAACAGAACATCAGAATTAGCCATCATTGTGCTCTAATTTCCATACCTCTGTTTTTATATAATCTGAATTGGGGAAACCACACTGATAATCATAGAAAGTCACTGCAAAATGATTCAAGTTTTTATATGATGAAATAACAAAAAATGCTTAAAAGGAATGAATCTGGAAGTCTTTAACAGACTTCTATTCAGTGTTACCATTATCATATCTAACATAAGAGAATAAAATAGTATTAATAATTATTATTTATCTCCTAGTAAATAACCTTTTCCAATGAAACACTATATTTTTATAAATATCAATTCTGCAAAAGGTACAGTGCTAGATATATTACACATATTATTTAATTGAATCATCACAAAAACCCTTTGATGCACACATTATTCTTTCCAGTTTATGGAGATGGAAGCATAGAAGTTAAGTAATTTGCCCAGGTTTGTACAAGTAATAAGGGGGAGACCTGAATTAGAGACACAGGTTGGGCTTTAAAATAATTCATACTCTGCCAAAGTACATTCTACAGTGTGTTAACAGATGCCATACTGAAGGAAAAAGGATTACAATAGTTAACTTATGCAAGTATAGTTATAAAAGTACTAAACTAAGGCTAAAAAATTAATTTTTTGCTCCCTTAACAAAAGATATATATATCTATATATATAGATATATAGATATATAATTTCTGAAGATGTAAAAGAAGTTAAGATAATTAGGAAAATATGAAAACTCATCCATAGCTTATGAGAAAGTAGTTTAATAGCTATATTGGTAGTATAAGCTAAGTTATGGAAAGCCATTCTTAGATAGCATATATTATTGGTTAATAAACTTATAAAATCAAACAATTAGCTAAACAAAATACATCAGAGAAAGACAATTACTATATGATTTCACTCATAAGTGGAATTTAAGAAACAAGTCAGATGAACATAAGGGAAAGGGGAAAAAAAAGAAAGAGGGAAACAAAACAAAGAGACTCTTTTTTTTTTTTAATTTTGTTAATGTTTATTTATTTTTGAGACAATGCGAGAGACAGGAACAAGTTAGTAGTTTCTTACTTTCTTAATTTTCTCCCATTTTCTTGAAATACTTTCAATGGTATTGTTTTTGTTTTACTTTGTATTTCATTTTTCCTGCATGATCACTGAGTACATAGGTCAGGACACAAGATAAGTGATAGGTTTTTAATACATAGGAATTGTAATATATAAAAACTTTAATTGGAAGCTTTAAATTTAACTCTTCAGGAAGTCATTAAAACAACAGATTTGAACTTTATTGGATGCCATATAATTCGTTTTCCCCTCCACAATGAAAAATAAATTCTACACATATTACCTTTCAAAATTTTCAAATCTATATGGAATTGTTCCATTCTGCTTCTCTTTAATAAATATGTTGGCACACTGAAAGTTTCATATGTATAATGACCAAAGTTTCAATAAACCAGTAATTTTTTATCTTAAATGTGACTTATGTGTTTGCAAAGTATCCAATTAATTGCAAAATGCCTCTTACTTCCTTTAGAGTAAAATATATTTCACACATAGAAGGAAATTATGTTATAATGTACAGTTATCTTTACAAAAACTATCCATGGACTATTTTAGTAACCCACTGATTACCTTAAAAACAGGAGAAAACTGTTTTCCCAGTATTGACTCAATTTTTTCCTTATTTCAAGAAAAATAGTTTAAACCATAAGAATTAGTTTCAAAATATAATCTCATATTACCTTTATAGAAGGGATTTTATAATGTTATAGAAATATATAATATAATTAATATAATTAATAATAAAATAATATCAGGAAGTCACATACCTAACTAGTTTGAGAAGTAAACAAATACAATTGTCTAAGGAAGATCAGTATATAGTGGCTAGTTTCTGAAATACTTAATGCCACACAGAGTAGACTATTGGAAAACAATCTAGGAGGCTGCTAAGGTAGTCCATGAAGACCAGTTTTATAAGGGTGGGAATAAAAATTAAAAGGAAAAAGCAGCAATGAAATTTGTGGTTTGGGGGTGGTTTTAAAAGGAGGCGCCTCATAATCTCCACCAGATCCCCCAAATCCAACCAGCATTTAACTTAAGTAAATTTGTTCCACAAATGAAACTTCTATATAAGTTCCTTAGGCCCTTTTCAACAAGATTTTAACCCCTACCTCTCTCACACCTCTCCCCGGCATTTAGAAATTCAGAACTTGTAATGTAAAAAAGCCATAATGACAGCTTGAGAGACACCAGAAGGATCAAAGATGATGCCATAATTTTGAACTGAATAAATTGGTAGAATGCAGACACTATTAAAAGCCATTTCAAAAATGAAGAAATTCGCCTATTTGGGAAATAAGATGAGATTTGTAAATTAAGTCATGTTAATTTTGAGGTAATGGTAATAGTTCAAAATGGAAATTCCTGTAGACAGCTAAATTATTGCTGTAAAGCTACAATATGGTAATACGAGTGTTTGAAAATCATTGGCAAAGAAGTTATATTGAAAATAGATTATAAATTAGGAAAGTCATTTTAGGAAAACCAACTCCAATTATAAAACAGATTTTATGGAGAAAATTTATCCTGAGTTCCAAAAATAGTTTCAGAATACAACCCAATTTCATTTGAAGCCATCTATAGTATTTGTGAAATAATTTTGTTTTTTAAAGTTTTATTTTGATAGCAAAAGCACAATTTTGTTGAAAAGCATGGAGAAAAACATTTATAATAGATAGAGATACTATGGAGAAATCTGAGATTTGAAAATCTTGAGTCTTCAGATTTCCCTGAACTCTCTGGACCTGCAAACAAACAAATAAACAAACAACAACAACAACAAAACAAAAAACTGTTCCTCCCTGTTAAAGGCTAGCATGACTTCCTTGATCAAAGGCAATTCTATCCTCTACCTTGAAAGACAAGTCCTGCCCCTCTTACAATATATTCCCTACTTCTTCCCTGGCTAACTTAACAAATTCCATTTAAGTCACAATAAAACCTAGCCAGGGAAGTATTGACGCTGTTCCCAAAGGAACTGCAGGAACTAGCCAACATGTACCTGGGAGTGCCAGGAGGGTACATGTAGGTCTGTATTCTGAGGCTTTTGAAACAAGGAAGGTAGAACATATAGTTGGACAAGGGAGAGTTTATTAATATTTAAGCATTCTCCTATGAATTAGTATCCTGTCAAGGACCCTATGTTAATATGATGCTAGGATGGCTCTTACAAACTGAAAGAATGATGGCCTAAATGAAGAGACCTGCCAAAATTACCAAGACAAATAATGCAAGAAGGATCAAAAGAAAGAAGTGAGCATGCAGGAGTGGACATACCATGAAACCTGAAGAGCCTACAAGATAACCACTGAAGGAGCGGAAGACACACCAATTACGAAAGCCTTAAGGATTGTAACTGTAAGAGGAACAGCAACATCACTGAGTAGCTCAGTTGTGGCTCTCCTCTGGGGTGATGGTAGATATTATGAGAGAATGAGGCTCCTTAAAAGCAACTGGGATGATAGGAGCCCTGATAAAAGAGGGGCCAGTTGGGAGCACTTACATGTCAAAAGCATGGTAGCCACAATTATGGAAAAGAGCAGAGTAGCTGCCAGGAGAGCTGATCAACAGAGAGCTAGGGAGATATTTAATAGAACATAATACCATTAAAGGCCAGGAAGATGGGAAGCCAATAAGGGTAATTCCAATCTTTACAACCAGATGAAATCAAGGATGAGAGGTCAACCACTCCATAAAAAGTCACAATCTCTTACCTGACCCAGTTTCCCAGACATTGAACCTACTGACTCAAGGAATGACCAGGTCTCCAGTAAGAAGTACCCTGCAACACCATGGTGGCAGGTATGTAATAATTTATTCAGGTAACAATATACTAAGGAAGAAGGAACACCCAAACATTTTGAGACCACTGACATAGGTTCTAGCATGGTATTGATACTCAGGGACTTTCAGTGTCATGATGCCCCCCATCAGTAGAATTGAGGAATATGGGCACCAGATAATAAGTGGAGTATTGGCCTAGGTCTGGCTCACAGTGAGATAGGATTCATTAATCCATCTGATGGTCAAATAAGTAACTGAAACAGACATACTTGGTAGTTTGACAAACTCTCGCATTAGTTCTTGACCTGTGGGATAAGAGTTATTATAGTGGGAAATGCCTGGTAAAATCTTCTGAAACTGCTTCTTTCTCTAGTCAAGATAACCAAAAATAGACTGCAAACTGGAAAGCAGGGAGGGGGCGTGTTATCAGAGATTAGCCAAAAGATGTAGATGTAGCAGTTCTCATATTCCCATTTGATTCTCTAGTCTAGTCCCTATAAAAACAGTGATCATATATATTAGGTACCTAGATTGGCCAAATTCATAGAAACAGAAAGTAGAAAGGCGGGGTTTTCAGAAACTAGGAGGAGGGGATAATGGGGAGTTAGTGCTTAACGGGTACATAGTTTCAGTTTGGGAAGATGAAAAAGTTCAGGAGTTAAAAGATGTGATGGTTGGACAACAATGTGAATGTACTTAATGACACTAAACCGTACACTTAAAATGGTAAATTTTATGTTTTGTATATTTCATCACAATAAAAACAACAAGGTGCTGTTCCTAGTTAAACTTAAAAAAAAAAAAAAACACACAGAGATCTTAGACGATGGCACTGGACTACTGCAAACTCAAGCAAATAGCAGCCTAAACTGCAATTGCAGCTGTTTTGCCTTATGTGGTATTTTTGCGAGAGCAGATTAACATGTTCCCAGGCACACAGTGTATCCCTGTTTTGTACTATCAGAAAAGAAAGAAGGTCCAGAAAAGATCAGTAAAGATAAAAAACAAGTTGCCTTTACATGGCAAAGACAGCAGTACAACTTAACTCCTCTGCCTCAGGGTCATGTAAATTCTGCTTTCTATCAAAATATAGGAATACAGAAAATAATCCTAATCATCTTCACATTCCACTATACTACTGAAATCACCCTAAATGGGCCTGATAAGCAGAAAGTGGTAAGTATCCCAGATATCCTAATAAGACACATATGTGCCACAGAAAAAATAAACACTAAGAAAATTCCGATGTCTGGAGCATGTTAAGACAATAATTCTAAGTAAAAAGTTGCTACATATTATATCATCCATCATGAAGAAAGAACATTGTTTAAACAATGTTTGGATGAAGCTAAGTTTTGCAACAGGTCCAGAGCACAATGTAAGACATCATACAGCCCAACAGATCCAATAAGGATTCTGTAACCGATAATAAGCTACAATAGAAGAACTACAATAGTGACCTCTACACTCCCACAGAATAGTCACGCCCATCTCTGTTGATAACTATTCCTAAATTCTCCTGTTAGGAGTCAGCTCTAGTATGCTCATGAGCTCTAGTAGAGAATAAGGACATAATACAAAGTGACTATATGGCCTGTGCTGTTCACTATGAACCAGGAATGCTATCTGTCCTTAAAGCCATGATTCTGGACATGCAAAAAATATTTCATCTTTAAAAGAAATAATTATAGGGTGCCTGGGTGGCTCAGTTGGTTAAGCATCCAACTCTTCATTTGGGCTCAGGTCATGATCTCAAAACTTGAGAGACTAGCCCTGTGTCAGACTCCATATGCTGACAGCATGGAGCCTGCTTGGGATTCTCTTTCTCCCTCTCTCTTTGCCTCTCCCCCACTCACACTGCTCACTTGCTCTCTCTCTCTCAAAATAAACTTTAAAAAATAAAATAATAGGAATGATTATAATTGAAACTGTGCTTGAATACATCAGTAAAACACAAGTAAATTGCATGAACAAGTAGCTTAGAATTCCAAACTTCTATTTATTATTATTTTTTTAATTTCTAATTATTTTTATTTGAATGTATTTGACACACAATGTTACATTAGTTTCATGTACACAACACAGTGATCCAACAACTCTTTTATGCTATGCTCACCACAAGTATAGCTAGTATCTGATACCATACAACACTATTACAATACCATTGACTATATTCCTGTGCTGTACCTTTTATTTCCATGACTTACTCATTCTGTAAGTAGAAGCTTGTATCTTCCACTTCTTTTCACCCATTTTGTCCATCTACCTACCCCCTCCTTACATTTTAGAGTGGTTAGTGATTTGTTTTCACTGAACAAAATATATATTCATTATACCATGCAGGATTCACTCAGGAAAACAAAAACCTGACTGTAAATCTTTCTTCAAACCTTCCCCAAAAGGACAGCAAGAATATACAAGGGCAACTCTTTTACCTCAGACCTTTTAAAGATTAATTAAACATTAGCTGTGAATGTATGCCCTTTCCTTGGGATGCAAAAAACACATCCAACAGTTAAAATAGAGGCTAATGACAGCCTCATGATAAGTGATGTTTTCGCCCATGTCTGTTTCACAAGACCAGTGGGTTTATGGACCCATCCCTTGGTCATTTCCCTAGTCTCTACTGTATAATTGGACTAAAGGTACTAGTCAATTACTAAAATCTAATCCTTAGCTCCCTGATTTATAAAGACAATATTACTATGGTAGAAAGGATTGAGTGGTTGATCCTAGAAATTGACTGTTTAGCTATGAATATTTTTGTTACATATATATTAATTAATGATTTTTTGCTTATACTTCCCCAGGTATTATGTGATAGAAGTTCCTTCTCTCATACTCTATCTTCCTTCCCTTGTTTCAACTCCTAATAGGCAGCCTCCTACTTAATAGTCCTCCTATCAGATTCCGGATTCTAGTAACACTGTTCTCCCATGATGCCTCCAACATAAAAGATGGTGACACTGTCCTGTTGTTGACAATCTCTGAGTTGTCTCTCTGTCCCCTATTTGACATCTCAGTTCTTCTATCACCTATGTAACAAATTCCATGTATTAAAGTTATTTTGTTCAGAAGATCTAAAGTAGTTCTTTCCTACTTAAATCTAAATGTTTTCCTGACTTTTTCTGAATGAAGAAGCAAAACATCAGAAAAATGCATTATATAACTGCTTTCAGAATTGCAAAGGTAAAGAAATCATTCTTCTGTCTATATTTCTTCCTCACTTTCATACAGGGGATACATGATAAGGCTTCTGCACATAGACTAAAACCAAAGAACTGCTCCCAAAGTAGGCAAACAATCTTGGAAGATATACACATGTGTGTGAGAACTGAAGGGAAAATCAAAGCTTGGAATAACACTAGAATAACCTCCCCACCTCCTAACACATACACAAAGATCTGGCCACTTACCAGGGAAAAGAGGGTGTTAGGATATGAGTGTAGGATGAGGGAGAGGAAATGCAGCCTCAGTAAAATATACTAATGTGTTTCAATCCCAACCCCCAAATTGCTCTATCAACTTTGGCCACTGTTGGTCCTGAACCCTGTCCAGCTTCCGTGCCTCCTCTACTCCAATGTCTCTGGCAGCTGACTCTGTCACCCAGGTGCAGAGAGCCCACAATCAGCCCTAACACTTCTATCAATCCAGAACAAACTCATGCAAGTTTGGAATTTTGATTACAACACAGAATTAAAATCTTTAATTACTGACCTGAGACAACAGTATAATTTAATCTAGTCTCTAATTAATAAATAAGAATTTTAAACCAAGGATCCCTAGTCATTTGAATAAAAAATAGAAATAGTAAAATAAAACGTAAGATAAGGATGAAGACAGAATGTGGAAAAAATAAAGAAAAATATTCAAAGATCAGAAATCGTGTTTTAAAAAGTCTATTTTCTTTAAAGAGATGGAAATAAAATTATATCTATGGATGAATAATAGACTTCTATGAGAATGGACTAACTGTAGAATAAGAAATAATCCTGGAGGTGGAGAATAGAATTTTCAAAATAACAAACCCAGTGGATTGATGATGATAAATCAGATAAAGTCATTTCCTAAGCAGTTGAGAAGGCAAAGTTTAGAAGATGTGTCAGAATGCAAAACAGACAAAGAAATGGAAAATATGGATAGCAGAAAACTTAAGATTTATGCAGTATTTATTAATAAGTCTAAACTTATCAATTAGGAATTTCAGAAAAGGCAAAAAGAAAACAATGGTTTAAACAAATAATAAAAAAGAAATTCCTATTCTGGAGAAGATAGTGGTGTAGGAAGACGCTGGGCTCACCACGTCCTGATGATCACTTACATTCCACCCACATCTGCCTAAATAACCCAGAAAACCGCCAGAAGACTAGCAGAATGGACTCTCTGAAGCTAAGCTAGGCAAAGAGGCCCACAGAAGAGTGTAGGAAGGGCAGAGAGGTAGTGTGTGCTACACAGACTGGCGGGAGAGAACCGGAGCAGTGGAGGGGCAGCCCGCCTGGCAAGGCAGAGCCCCTGGGTCTGGCTTGCAAAAGCAGAGGGGCCAGACTGTGTGAGTTCTGACAGCCAGCGGGACTAACATGTGGAATGTTATATGTCAACAGCTCTGCTCGGAGAGCTAGAGGGTGAGAGGACACCTGGATGGAGAGTCTTGAGCCCTGGAAGACAGAGCTTAGCCCAGCAGGATACAATGGCACTGGCCAGAGCCATCTCTTTCTCCCATCCCCCAGGTGAAATCCCAAAGGGAACCATTTCCTGTCACCGAACTTGCTTGCACCGCACAAACACCCAACGCTGTGCTTTTGTGGATCCATCCCTCTGACGGGTCTGCCTGACTCCCTCCTGGTCCTGCAGGGCCCCTCCTGCAAGGGACCACGGAGAGCAAAGCGAGCTAAGCCTGCCCCTCCCACCCCTGTGCACCTTGCAGATCCACCCCAGCTATACGCCAGATCCCATCAAAGCAGCACCACAAGCCTGGCAGTGTGCAAGTAGCCCAGAAAGGGGCCACAACACTGCACAGGGAGTCCTGCCCCTGGGAGAGGGGAAGATAAGGTACACACCAGTCTGACTGTGGCCCCAGCAGTGGGCTAGGGACAGACATCAGGTCTGAGTACAGCCCGGCCCACCAACACAAGTTATTCCAGACAGCACAGGGGAAGTGCCCTGCAGTTCCACACCACTCCAGGGACTATCCAAAATGACAAAACAGAAGAATTCTCCTCAAAAGAAACTCCAGGAAGTAGCGACAGCTAACAAATTGATAAAAAACGATTTAAGCAATATAATGGAACAAGAATTTAGAATAATAGTCATAAAATTAATCGCTGGGCTTGAAAAAAGCATAGAGGACAGCAGAGAATCTATTGCTACAGAGATCAAGGGACTAAGAAACAGTCATGAGAAGCTAAAAAATGCTATAAATGAGGTGTAAAATAAAATGGAGGTGAACACAGCTCAGATTGAAGAGGCAGAGGAGAGAATAGGTGAATCAGAAGATAAAATTATGGAAAATGAGGAAGCTGAGAAAAGCAGAGATTAAAAAAATCCAGGAGTATGAGCGGAGAATTAGAGAACTAAATGATGCAATGAAATGGAACAAAATCCATATAATAGGAATTCCAGAAGAGGAAGAGAGAAACAGGCTGAAGGTGTATTTGAACAAATCACAGCTGAGAACTTCCCTGATCTGCGGAAGGAAAAAGCCATTGAAATCCAAGAGGCAAAGAGAACTCCCTTCAGCCATAACTTGAATCGATCTTCTCCAAGACATATCATAGTCAGACTGGCAAAATACAAGGATAAAGAGAAAATTCTGAAAGCAGCTAGGAATAAACACACTCTAATACATAAAGGGAGACCAATAAGACTAGTGGCAGACTTATCTACTGAAACTTGGCAGGCCAGAAAGGAATAGCAGGAAATCTTCAATGTGATGAACAGAAAAAATATGCACCCGAGAATCCTTAATCCAGCAAGTCTGTCATTCAGAATAGGAGAGATAAAGGTATTCCCAAACAAACAAAAACAGAAGGAATTCATCACCACTAAACCAGCCCTACAACACATCCTAAGGGGGATTCTGTGAGTGAAATGTTGCAAGGACCACAAAGGACCAGAGACATCACTACAAGCAGGAAACCTACAGATATCACAATGTCTCTAAACCCATATCTTTCTATAATAACACTGAATGTAAATGGACTAAATGCTCCAAATGAAACACATAGGGTATCAGAATGGATAAAAAAACAAGACCCATCTATTTGCTGTCTACAAGAGACTCATTTTAGACCTGAGGACACCTTTAGATTGAAAGTGAGGGGATGGAGAACTATCTATCATGCTACTGAAAGTCAAAAGAGAGCTGGAATAGCCATACTTATATCAGACAAACTAGACTTTAAATTAAAGGCTGTAACAAGAGATGAAGAAGGGCATTATATAATAATTATGGAGTCTATCCATCAGGAAGAACTAACAATTACAAATGTCTATGCGCCAAATACAGGAGCCCCCAAATATATAAAACAATTAATCACAAACATAAGCAACCTTATTGAAAAGAATGTGGTAGTTGCAGGGGACTTTAATACTCCACTTACAACAATGGATAGATCATCTAGACACAGGATCAATAAAGAAACAAGAGCCCTGAATAATACATTGGATCAGATGGATTTGACAGATATATTTAGAACTCTGCATCCCAAAGCAACAGAATATACCTTCTTCTCGAGTTCACATGGAACATTCTCCAAGATAGATCACAAAACAGCCCTTCATAAGTATAAAAGAATTGAGGTCATACCATACATACTTTCAGACCACAATGCTATGAAGCTTGAAATCAACCACAGGGAAAAGTCTGGAAAACCTCCAAAAGCATGGAGGTTAGAGAACACCCTACTAAAGAATGAATGGGTCAACCAGGCAATTAGAGAAGAAATTAAAAAATATATGGAAACAAACGAAAATGAAAATACAACAATCCAAATGCTTTGGGATGCAGTGAAGGCAGTCCTCAGAGGAAAATACATTGTAATCCAGGCCTATCTCAAGAAACAAGAAAAATCCCAAATACAAAATCTAACAACACACCTAAAGGAAATAGAAACAGAACAGCAAAGACACCCTAAACCCAGCAGAAGAAGAGAAATAATAAAGATCAGAGCAGAAATAAACAATATAGAATCTAAAAAACTGTAGAGCAGATCAATGAAACCAAGAGTTGGTTTTTTGAAAAAGTAAACAAAATTGATAAACTTCTTGTCAGGCTTCTCAAAAAGAAAAGGGAGATGACCCAAGTAGATAAAAGCATGAATGAAAATGGAATTATTACAACCAATCCCTCAGAAATACAGGCAATTATCAGGGAATACTATGAAATATTATATGCTAACAAACTGGACAACCTGGAGGAAATGGACAAATTCCTAAGCACCCACACACTTCGAAAACTCAAACAGGAAGAAATAGAAAACTTGGACAGACCCATAACCAGTGAAGAAATTGAATCATTTATCAAAAATCTCCGAACAAATAAGAGTCCAGGACCAGATGGCTTCCCAGGGGAATTCTACCAGACGTTTAAAGTAGAGATAATACCCATCCTTCTCAAGCTGTTCCAAAAAATGGAAAGGGATGGAAACTTGCA
The DNA here is from genome assembly GCF_018350195.1 of Panthera tigris. Classification (NCBI taxonomy): domain Eukaryota; kingdom Metazoa; phylum Chordata; class Mammalia; order Carnivora; family Felidae; genus Panthera; species Panthera tigris. The sequence continues at coordinate 196,456,754 of NC_056667.1, read as the reverse complement.
GACTCATTCTATGAAGCCAGCATTACTTTGATTCCTAAAGCAGACAGAGACCCAGCAAAAAAAGAGAACTACAGGCCAATATCTCTGATGAATATGGATGCAAAAATTCTCAATAAGATAATAGCAAATTGAATTCAAAATCATATAGAAAGAATTATACACCATGATCAAGTGGGATTCATTCCTGGGATGCAAGGCTGGTTCAACATTCGCAAATCAATCAACATGATACGTCACATTAATAAAAGAAAAGATAAGAACCATATGATCCTGTCAATCGATGCAGAAAAGGCCTTTGACAAAATTCAGCAACGTTTCTTAATAAAAACCCTCAGGAAAGTCGGGATAGAAGGAACATACTTAAACATCATAAAAGCCATTTATGAAAAGCCCACAGCTAATATCATCCTCAATTGGGAAAAACAGCTTTCTCCCTGAGATCAGGAACATGACAGGGATGTCCACTCTCAAAGTTGATGTTTAACATAGTGTTGGAAGTGCTAGCATCAGCAATCAGACAACAAAAGGAAATCAAAGGCATCATAATTGGCAGTTATGAAGTCAAGCTTTCACTTTTTGCAGATGACATGATATTATACATGAAAACCCAATAGACTCCACCAAAAGTCTGCTAGAACTCATACATGAATTCAGCAAAGTTGTAGGATACAAAATCAATGTACAGAAATCAGTTGCATTCTTATACACTAATAATGAAGCAACAGAAAGACAAATAAAGAAACTGATCCCATTCACAATTGCACCAAGAAGCATAAAATACCTAGGAATAAACCTAACCAAAGATGTACAAGATCTGTATGCTGAAAACTATAGAAAGCTTATGAAGGAAATTGAAGAAGATATAAAGAAATGGAAAAACATTCCATGCTCATGGATTGGAAGAATAAATATTGTCAAAATGTCAATACTACCCAAAGCTATCTACACATTCAATGCAATCCTAATCAAAATTGCACCAGCATTCCTCTCAAGGGTAGAACAAGCAATCCTAAAATTTGTATGGAACCACAAAAGGCCCCGAATAGCCAAAGTAATATTGAAGAAGACGACCGAAGCAGGAGGCATCACAATCCCAGACTTTAGCCTCTACTACAAAGCTATAATCATCAAGACACCATGGTATGGGCACAAAAACAGACACATAGACCAATGGAACAGAATAGAAACCCCAGAATTAAGACCCACAAAAGTATGGCCAACTAATCTTTGACAGGGCAGGAAAGAATATCCAATGGAAAAAAGACAGTCTCTTTAACAAATGGTGCTGGGAGAACTGGACAGCAACATGCAGAAGATTGAAACGAGACCACTTTCTTACAACATTCACAAAAATAAACTCAAAATGGATGAAAGACCTAAATGTGAGACAGGAAACCATCAAAACCCTAGAGGAGAAAGCAGGAAAAGACCTCTCTGACCTCAGCCGCAGCAATTTCCTACTTGACACATCCCCAAAGGCAAGGGAGTTAAAAGCAAAAATGAACTACTGGGACCTCATCAAGATAAAAAGCTTCTGCACAGCAAAGGAAACAATCAACAAAACTAAAAGGCAACCAATGGAATGGGAAAAGATATTTGCAGATGATATATCGGACAAAGGGCTAGTATCCAAAGTCTATAAAGAGCTCACCAAACTCCACACCCAAAAAACCAAATAATCCAGTGAAGAAGTGGGCAGAAAACATGAATAGACACTTCTCTAAAGAAGACATCCAAATGGCCAACAGGCACATGAAAAGATGCTCAACGTCACTCCTCATCAGGGAAATACAAATCAAAACCACACTGAGATACCACCTCATGCCAGTCAGAGTGGCTAAAATGAACAAATCAGGAGACTATAGGTGTGGTGAGGTTGTGGAGAAACGGGAACCCTCTTGCACTGTTGGTGAGAATGCAAACTGGTGCAGCCGCTCTGGAAAACCCTGTGGGGGGTCCTCAAAAAATTAAAAATAGATCTCCCCTATGACCCAGCAATAGTACTGCTAGGAATTGACCCAAGGGGTAAAGGAGTGCTGATGCATAGGGGCACTTGTACCCCAATGCCCTCTCAACAATAGCCAAATTACGGAAAGAGCGTAAATGTCTATCAACTGATGAATGGATAAAGAAATTGTGGTTTATATACACAATGTAATACTACATGGCAATGAGAAAGAATGAAATATGGCCTTTTGTAGCAACATGGATGGAAATGGAGAGTGTTGTGCTAAGTGTAATAAGTCATACAGAGAAAGACAGATGCCATATGTTTTAACTCTTATGTGGATCCTGAGAAACTTAACAGAAGACCATGGGGGAAGGGAAGGAAAAAAAACCAAAAGAGGTTAGAGAGGGAGGGAGCCAAACCATAAGAGACTTTTAAAACCTGACAACAAACTGAGGGTTGACGGGAGGGTGGGTGATGGGTATTGAGGAAGGCACCTGTTTGGATGAGCACTGGGTGTTGTATGGAAACCAATTTGACAATAAATTTCATATTAAAAAAAAAAAAAGAAATTCCCTGAGCTAAAGGACAACACCACTCTTAGACTGAAAAATTCTTCTATGTTATATAAGATATGAAAAACAAACACAAATAAATAAAAGCTTCATCTATGTTTAGCTGAAATTTGACAACTCTTAAATAATAAAAATACTTAAAAGATTATGTAGAAAAGAATGGTGAGATATTAAATTACAAGTTTCATAAAAGCACCATCATTCTATACTTTCTATCGTCTAATGGAAGTATTAGCCCATTTGCAAAAATGTTAAAAGATTTAACTAAAAACAGTTGAAACTTTTCAACCTTTTACACACATTAAATATATAGGATGGTTAAGAGTATGGAGAGATGTGTGAGGAGGATTTCCTTAGAGAAAGTCCTCATGTGTGTCCTACCTCTTCAAGAGGGATACAGGGCAGGAATATCATAGTGCCAAACCCATTGTGTGGGCCACTAACAGGGCCTTCCAGGAGCCAGATGTTTGTTCTTTGCAGCTGCAATGCACAATGGATCTGTGTTAAATGTGCAATCCACAACAGCAAGGTAAAGAGCTCATAAAGGGGGAACACTGTATGCTCTCATAACAACAGATCACAGAGGAATGAACCCCAGGGATCAGAATGTGATACTAGTAGAAATATTGATCTAAAATTATTTTTTAAAATATCTAAAGGGCAGCCTGATAGGGAAAATAAACTCAAGTAGAAAGAAACTATAACGTGTACCACTAGGGGGAATATGGAGGCTGGCCCAAGGAGAAGCACTGGCTCAAGAAAGGAAGTTCCTTAGAGGACTTGGGAGGGCAGCTGGAAGAATTCATGATAGTACCCATGAGAGCAACAGCTTTGCATAGATGCCAGATTCAAAGAACCTGAAGCCATCATAAAGTGGATTGAGTCAAATAATAACTTTTCTATTCCTCTACAGTTCCTCCCTCTTTCAACTTCAACCTTACAAGTTAACAAACTGGAAAAGAAAAGGAAAAGAAAATGGAAAGAAATAGGAAGGACCACATACAACTAATATCACATCTATGCCCCTCTGAAAGTATCTAGACCAAAGCAGGGCCAGCTGGAAGATGATTTAACTTATATGTGGAGATTTGATATTACACAAAGCTTTTAATGAGAGAGAGAGAAAAACAGAAAGAGAGAATCTTAAGCAGGTACCACACTCAGTGCAGTGCCCAACCCAGGGGTTGATCACACAATCCTGGGATCATGACATGAGCTGAAATCAAGAGTTGGATGCCCAACCGAGGCACCCAGGTGCCCCGGAAAGCTGCATATCTTTAATTACTGATTTGAGGCTTATGTTTTGCAACCTAAAGTCAACACAGAATTAACTAATAATGCTAATGAACACTACACTAAATTTTCACGCAGAGATAAGAAGAATTACCTCCACTAAGTAGTTTTAAAGGACTTCAGGTCACATAAATAAAGTTGCTTTTATGATTACACTCCAAAGTCCTCTTATTTTGAAATAATACAATAAAAAGTATCTCTAACCTGAAGGCAGCTAGTAAAGAATGAAAGAGGTGATTGCTACTTCAAATGTGAAAACAGCAATGCAAAACTTCAAGGAACATGAAGAATCGAGAAAACGTGACATCACCAAAAGAGCACTATACTCTTCAAGTAACAAAAACCAAAGATACTGAGATCTGCAATTCACCCTAAAGAATTCAAAATAGCTATTTTGAGAAAACTTAATGAGTTCACAAAACAAAGACAATTCAACAAAAGTCAGAAAACCAATATATAAACATAAATGAGAAATTTAACAAAGTGATAGAAACAAACAAACAATAGAAATTCTGGAGCTAAAGAATTAAATGAATGAATAAAATAAAAAAAATTCAACAGAGAACATCAACATCAGAATAAATCAAACAGAAGAAAAAATAAATGAGTTAGAGAATAAGAATTTTTAAATAACCAAGTCAGAGAAGAACAAAGAGAAAAGAATGAGTAAGAGTGAAGAAAGTATACATGACTTATTGAATGCCATGAAGAAAAGCACCAATATCAGAATTATTGGAGTTCCAGAAGAAGAGAGGGAGAAGGGGACAGAAAGTTTATTTAAAGAAATAATACCTGAGAACTTCCCAAACCTGGGGAAAAAAAACATGCACATCGAAGTTCATGGAGCTAATAGACCCTCCCACTATTTCAATTCAAAATAGTCTTCTCTAAGATACATTATAATGAAAATGTCAAAGATCAAAATCAGAGAATCCTAAAAGTAGCAAGAGAAAATAATATGACTACAAAGGCCCTCCATTAAGCTATATGTGGATTTCTCGGCAGAAATCTTACAGAACAATCAAAAGAGGAATTATTCAGTTAAAGTGCTAAAAAAAAAAAAAAAAAAAAAACCTGCCAGCCAAAAACACTGTATCCAGCTATCTTTCAGAAAGGAAGAAGAAATACTTTTCCAAACAAGTAAAAGCTGAGGGAGTTCATCACCACATAACATGGTTCACAAGAAATCCTGAAAGGAGATCTTCAAGCTGAAGTAAAAAGACACTAATCAGTAACACAAAAACTTCTCAAAAGAAAAAACACACTGGTAAAGGCAAATATACAATCAGATTTAGAATATTCTAATTCTGTAATATGATGATGTAGTAACCAGTTAACTGTATTAAAAAAGTTAAAGGAAAAGAGTATTAAAAGTAACTATAGCTACTATAATTTCTTAACAAATACACAACACAAAAAAGAAATAAATTGTGACATCAAAAACATAAAGGGGTGGGAGGTAAAAGGGTCAAGGTTTTGTATGCACCTGAAGTTAAGGTTCTATCAACATATAATGGACTATTATACCTATATGACATTTTATGTTAGCCTCATGATAACCATAAAGCAAAAACTTATAGCAGATCCACAAGAGATAAAGACAAGGGAATCAGATAATACCCTCATAGGACAGCACCAATTCACAAAGGTAGGCAGCAAGAAAAGGAAAAAAGTTATAAAACTACAAAACAGCCAAAAAGTAATTAATTAGGAGATATTAGTAAGTTCTTACATACCAATAATTACTCCAAATGTAAATGGAGTAAATGACTGAATTCTCCAATCAGAAGATGCACAGTAGATCAATGATAAAAAAACTATACGCTATCTATAAGAGGCTCACCTCAACTTTAAGTATATACATAGGCTCAGAGTAAAAGGATGGGAAAAGATATCACATGCAAGCAGAAACCAAAAGAAAGCAAGAAGACACTTATATCAGACAAAATGGAATTTAAGCCAAAAATGGTAGAGATGACCATTATATAGTGATAAAGATATCAGTTTATCAAGATTTAACAATTGCAAATATGTGCACAGCCATTATCAAATTACCTAAACATATTAAGTGAAAATCAACAGATGTGAAGAACAAATAGACCACAATAAAATAAGGGACTTCAATATCCCACTTTTAGCAATGGATAGATAATCCAGACAGAAAATAAAAAGGGAAACATTAGACTTGAATTATACGTTAGACCAAATGGACCTAAAACACATAAAGAGGACATTCCATCCAAAACACATTCTTCTCAAATGCACAAAGAACATTCTGCAGGATAGATCATAGAGTAAGACACAAAACAAGTCAGAAAATTTAAAAAGACTGAAATAATACCAACTATATTTTCTGATCACAATATTATGAAATGAGAAATCAACAAAAGGAAAGCCAGAAATTTTAAAACATGTAGAAACTAAACATACCCTTAAACAACCAATGGGTTGAAAAATAAATCAAAAGTGAAATAAAACAAAATCTTTAAACAAACAAAAATTGAAACACAATACACCCAAACCTAGAGGATGCTAATAAAAGCTGCTCTTAGGGGGAAGTTTATAGTGACAAATGCATTTATTAAGAAAAAAGAAATATCTCAAATTACCGATCTAACTTTATACCTCAAAGAACTAGAAAAAGAAGAAAAATTAAGACCAAAATTAGGAAAAGGAAGAAAATAAAAGGATCAGAAAAGAAATAAATGAAACAGAAACCATAAAAACAATGGAAAAGATAAGAATTTACAGTGTTTTTTTCAAAATACAAACAAAATTGACCAACCTTTAGTTAGACTAAGACAAAAAAAAGAGATGATGAATATATAAAATCAGAATTGAAACAAGAGATACAACTAAGCACAGAAATACATATAACCATAGAGACTACAATGAACAATTACATGCAAAGTGTATACCCTAGAAGAATAGATAAATTTCAAGAAACATACAATCTACCAAGATTAAATCATGAAATGAAAAATCTGAACAGACTAATAACAATTAAGGATACTGAATCAGTAACCAAAAACCTCCCAACACAGAAAGGGCCAGGACCAAATAGCTTCATTGATGAATCCTACCAAATATTTAAAGAAAAATTAATGATAATCCTTCTCAAACTCTTCCAAAAAATTAAAGAGGATGGTGCACTTCTAAACTCATCTTTCAAGGCCAACATTACCCTGCTACAAAAACCAGAATATACTACTACAAGAAAACTATAGATCAATATCCCTGATGAAGAAAGGTGCAAATATTTGCAACAGAACACTAGCAAACTGGCTTCACAACAATGCATTAAAACAATCATACACCGTGATCAAGTGAAATTTATTCCTGAGATGCAAGGTTAGTTCAACATTAGCAAATCAACAAATATGATAACATTCAATTAAATAATGAAAGATAAGGGAGGGGCCAAGATGATGGAACAGCATGGAAGATTTTTTTGCGTCTCTCATCCCTGAAATACAGCCAGATCAACACTAAACCATCCAGTTGGCCCAGAAAACGGACTTGAGAATCAATACAACAATCTGCACAACCTGAACCAGAGACTCAGCAGGTACATGGCACAGAGAGGTGAACTGGGGGAGAAAGCCACAGAGGGCAAGGAGCTGTTTTTGCTGGCGGAGAAAGGACGGAGATTGGGGGAGAGTACAGAAAGCATCACCCCCGCCCAAAAGCAGCTAGAGAGAAAATAAAGAGCACATAAGGGACTGAACAAAAAAGGGAAAAAGGAGAAAGGAGAGGGTTTAAATTCCATCAAGACTCTATAAACAGGAGGAGCACAGAGTCTTCTGGTGGGAATGGTGAATCCCCAGGAGCAGAGAGTGAGGTCCTCGGGGGTCCTCGGGCCACTTGGGAGAAGTGGTTCCCTTGCTGGGAGGACATTTTGTAGAAGCTGCGCAGCCCCCACAGGCAAAGGTCCCAGTAGACCCCAGAAAACAATCACATTCACTGGTGCTGGAACAAGGATGTTAAGGGAGAAGCCTGGCACGATGTGTGTTGTGATTTTCCACAATACCTGAAATGCTGCTGCTACACAGTTCCATGAACTTTTTCTGAGGTGGGCTGGCACCTAGCCACAGTCTCTGTACATCAGCAGCAGCGTGGTCTCCTGAATGTTTCTGGGGGCGGGCCAGCACCTGGCAATTGCTCAGTGAGACCCTCCCCCAAAAGGTCTAAGCAAGTCAAAGTTGCAATCGTTCAGAAGTGTGGGGTTGGGAAACACAGCCGCATATGAGATAAAACTCAGGAGGGAGGTGCCACTTGGCAACCTGATGGGTTAGCCATGGATGATGTAAAAGCAGGGAGTGTACAGAATCTGGAGACAAAGGAGGGGTGTATGATTGCTGGTCAGGGAGAGCAAAGTTCTGATACTAGAGATGGGGTAGCTGGGTGATGCCATTTTCACCTTTCCTGTGCATGCACAAAAACACCTACAGACACCACAACAATTCACCCCAGTAAGCTAAACAGCACCATCTAGTGGAGAATGGAGCCATTACACTAAGCCCCATGCAAATGGGCCAACATCGCTCTTCAGGAAAAACATAAGTCTCTCCACCTGCTTAGTTTACAGACTATAATGTGCTTCATAGTTCGACTTCTAGGGGAAATTGATGTAATTTCAATCGTACTTCAGTCTGTTTGCTGGGTTTTTTTTTCTTTTCTTATTCTTGAATACAGAAAGAGAAAATGTTTATTTTTATTTTCCATTTCTATTAAAAATATTTTTATTTTTTTTCTACTTTATTTTTACCTTTTGGTAAATTTTTCAAATTCTATATTTTTACTTCCATCATTTCATTTTATTCTATTTCATTGTAATCATTTTTTCAAATTTTCAAACATTTTCCTTTTTTTTTTTTTTTGCTTTTATCTTTCCCTTTTTTCTCTAATCTATCAAGCTCCTTTCAACAACCAGACCAGAACACACCTAGGATCTAGCATCCTTTATTTGATTTTTTGTGTTGTTTTTAGTTTTTTAATTTTTCTTTTACTGTATTAATTCCTTTTCTTCCTTTGAAGTGATGAAATGAAGGAATTCGCCCCAAAAGAAAGGCCAGGAAGAAATGACAGCCAGGGATTTAATCAACACAGATATAAGCAATACATCTGAACCAGAATTTAGAATCACGAGAATAAGAATACTAGCTGGGTTTGAAAACAGATTAGAATCCCTTTCTGTGGAGATAAAAGCTAGTCAGGATGAAATAAAAAATGCTATAACTGAGCTGCAATCTCGAATGGATACCACAGCGACAAGGATGGATGAGGCAGAGGAATGAATCAGTGATATAGAAGACAAACTTATGGAGAACAATGAAGCAGAGAAAAAGAGGGAGATAGGGCAAAAGAGCACAATTTAAGAATTAGAGAAATCATTGACTTATTAAAAAGGAACAGCATCAGAATCATAGGGGTCCCAGAAGATTAAGAGACAGAAAAAGGGGTGGAAGAGTTATGTGAGCAAATCATAGCAGAAAACTTTCCTATCGTGGGGAAAGACACGGACATCAAAATCCAGGAAGCACAGAAGACTCCTATTAGATTCAACAAAAACTGACAATCAACAAGGCATATCACAGTCAAATTCACAAAATACTCAGGCAAGGAAAGAATCATGAAAACAGCAAGGTAAAAAAAAAGTCCTTAACCTACAAGGAAAGACAGATTAGGTCTGCAGCAGACCTATCCACAGAAACTTGGCAGGCCAGAAAGGAGTGTCAGGATATATTCATTGTGCTGAATCAGAAAAATATGCAGCCAAGAATTCTTTATCCAGAAAGTCTGTCATTCAAAATAGAAGGAGAGATTAAAAGCTTCCCAGACAAACAAAAATTAAAGGAGTTCATGACCACTTTTAAGGGGGACTCTCTGAGGGGAGAAAAGATGGGGAAAAAAAAGACCAAAAGCAACAATAACTAGAAAGGACCAGAGAACACCACCAGAAACTTCAACTCTACAAGCAACATAATGGCGATAAATTCATATCCTTCACCACTCACTCTAAATGTCAATGGACTCAATGCTCCAATCAAAAGACATAGGGTAACAGAATGGATAAGAAAATAAGATCCATCTATATGCTATTTACAAGAGACCCACTTTAGATCTAAAGACACCTTCAGATTGAAAGTAAGGGGATGGAGAACTATCTATCAAGCTAATGGTCACCAAAAGAAAGCCAGAGTAGCCACACTTATATCAAACAATGTAGACTTTAAAAACTGTAACAAGAGATGGAGACTGGAATCATATCATAATTAAGGGGTCTATCCACGAAGAAGATCTAACAATTGTAAACATTTATGCTCTAAATGTGAAAGCACACAAATGTATAAACAAATTAATCACAAGCATAAAGAAACTCATTGATAATAATACCATATTAGTAGGGGACTTCAACACCCCACTTACAACAATGGACAGATCATCTAAACAGAAAATCAACAAGGAAACAATGGCTTAGAATGACACATTGGACCAGATGGACTTAAAAGATATATTCAGAACATTTCATCCTAAAGTAGTGGAATACACATTCTTCTCCAGTGCACATGAAATGCTCTCCAGAATAGATCACATACTGCGACAGAAATCAACCTTCAACAAGTACAAAAAGATCGAGATCATACCATGAATATTTTCAGACCACAATGCTATGAAACTTGAAATCAACCGCAAGACAAAAATATGGAAAGATAACAAATACTTAGAGACTAAACCATTCTACTAAAGAATGAAAAGTCTAACCAAAAAGTTAAGGAGGAAATTAAAAAGTACATAGAAGCTAATGAAAATAATAACACCACAACCCAAAACCTCTGGGATGGAGCAAAGGCGGTCATAAGAGGAAGTATATAGCAATCCAGGCCTTCCTAAAGAAGGAAGAAAGGTCACAGATATACAACCTGACTTTACACCTTAAATAGCTGGAAAAAGAACAGCAAATAAAACCCCAAACCAGCAGAAGATAGGAAATAATAAAGATTAGAGCAGAAATCAATGTTATCAAAACCAAAAAAAAAAAAAAAAAAACACAAACAACAACAAAAACAACAACAAAAGTAGAACAGATCAATGAAACCAGAAGCTGGTTCTTTGAAAGAATTAATAAAATTGATAAACCACTAGCCAGTTTGGTCAAAAACCAAAAGGAAAGGACCCAAACAAACAAATAAAATCAAGAATAAAAGAGGAGAGATCACAACCAACACAGAAAAAATACAAATAATAATAAGAGAATATTATGTACAATTAAACGCCAATCAAATGGGCAATCTGGAAGAAATGGACAAATTCCTAGGAACATATAAACTACCAAAACTGAAACAGGAAGAAATAGAAAATTTGAACAGATCCATAACTAGTAAAGAAATCGAGGTAGTAATCAAAAATCTCCCCAAAAACAAGAGTCCAGGACCAGATGGCTTTCCAGAGGAATTCTACCAAACATTTAAAGAAGATTTAACACCTATTCTCTTGAAGCTGTACCAAAACATCGAAATGGAAGGAAAAATTCCAAACTCTGTGAAGCCAGCGTTACCTTGATTCCAAAACCAGACAGAGATCCCACAAAAAGGAGAACTATAGACCAATTTCCCTGATGAACATGGACACAAAAATCCTCAACAAGATACTAGCCAACAAGATCCAACAATACATTAAAAAAATTATTCACCGTGACCAAGTGGGATTTATACTTGGGATACAGGTCTGGTTCAATATCTGCAAAATAATCGATGTGATACATTGCATCAATAAAAAAAGGACAAGAACCACATGATCCTCTCAATAGATTCAGAGAAAGTATTTTGACAAAATACAGCACTCTTTCTTGATAAAAATCCCTCAAGAAAGTAAGGATAGAAGGATCATACCTCGAGATCATAAAAGCCATATATGAAAGACCCACCGCTAATATCATCCTCAATGGGGAAAAACTGAGAGATTTCCCCTTACGATCAGGAACAAAACAGGGATGTCCACCCTCACCACTGTTATTCAACATAGTATTGGAAGTCTTAGCCTCAGCAATCAGACAACACAAAGAAATAAAAGGTATCCAAATCAGCTAAGAGGAGGTCAAACTTACACTCTTTGCAGATGACATGATACTCTATATGGAAAACCCAAAAGATTCCACCAAAAAACTGCTGGAACTGATCCATGAATTCAGCAAAGTTGCAGGATATAAAATCAATGCATAGAAATTGGTTGCATTCCTATACACCAATAATGAAGCAACAGAAAGAGAAATCAAGAAATAGATCCCATTTATAATTGCACCAAAAACCATAAAATACCTAGGAATAAATCAAACCAAAGAGGTAAAAAATCTATACACTGAAAACTATAGAAAGCTTATGAAAGAAATTGAAGACACAAAAAAATGGAAAAATAGTCTATGCTCCTGGATAGGAAGAAAAAATACTATTAAAATGTCAATACTACCCAAAGCAATCTACGTATACAATGCAATACCTACCAAAATAATACCAGCATTCTTCACAGAGCTAGAACAAATAATCTTAAAATTTGTATGAAACCAGAAAAGACCCTGAATAGCCAAAGCAATCTTGCAAAAGAAAACCAAAGCTAGAAGCAACACAATCCCAGATTTCAAGATTTATTACAAAGCTGTAATCATCAAGACAGTATGGCACAAAAACAGACACTCAGATCAATGGAACAGAATAGAGAACCCAGAAATGGACCCACAAACATATGGCCAGCTAATCTTTGACAAAGCAGGAAAGATACCCAATGGAATAAAGAAAGTCTCTTCAGCAAATGGTGCTGGGAAAACTGGACAGCAACATGCAGAAGAATGAACCCTGGAAAACTTTCTTACACTGTACACAAAAGTAAATTCAAAATGGATGAAAGACCTAAATGTAAGACAGGAAACCATCAAAATCCTCAAGGAGAAAGCAGGCAAAAACCTCTTTGCCCTCAGTCACAGCAACCTCTTACTCAACACATCTCCGGAGGCAAGGGAAACCAAAGCCAAAATGAACTATTAGGACCTCATCAAAATAATAAGCTTCTTCACAGCAAAGGAAACAATCAGCAAAACTAAAAGGAAACCAAAGGAATGGGAGAAAATATTTGCAAGTGACATATCAGATAAAGGGTTAATATCCAAAATCTATAGAGAACTTATCAAACTCAACACCCAAAAAACAAATAATCCATTGAAGAAATGGGCAAAAGACATGAATAGACACCTCTCCAAAGAAGACATCCAGATGGCTAACAGACACATGAAAAAATGCTCAACATCATTCATCATCAGGGAAATACAAATCAAAACCACAATGAGATAGCACCTCACACCTGTCAGAATGACTAACATTAACAACTCAGGCAACAACAGATGTTGGTGAGGATGAGGAGAAAAAGTATCTCTTTTGCACTACTGGTGGGAATGCAAACTGGTGCAGCCCCTCGGAAAACAGTATGGAGCTTCCTCAAGAAATTAAAAGTAGAACTACCCTATGACCCAGCAATTGCACTACTAGGCATTTATCCAAGGGATACAGGTATGTTGTTTTGAAGGGACACATGCACCCCAATGTTTATAGCAGCACTATCAACAATAGCCAAAGTATGGAAAGAGCCCAAATGTCCATCAATGGATGAATGGATAAAGAAGATGTGGTATATGTATATACAATGGGGTATTACTCAGCAATCAAAAAGAATGAAATCTTGCCATTTGCAACCATGTGGATGGAACTAGAGGGTATTATGCTGAGCAAAATTAGTCAGAGAAAGACAAAAATCATATAACTTCACTCATATGAGGACTTTAAGATATAAAACAGATGAACAAAAGGGAAGAAAAAATAATATAAAATCAGAGAGGGAGGCAAAACATAAGAGACTCTTAAATACAGAGAACAAACAGAGGGTTGTTGGAGGGCTTGTGGGACAGGGGATGGGCTAAATGGTAAGAGGCTTAAGGAATCTCATCCTGAAATCATTGTTGCACCATGTGCTAACTTGGATATAAATTATAAAAAATAAATAAATTATAGAAAGAAAAGAAACATAAAAAAAGAATGAAGGATAAAAATCATATGATGATCTCAAAAGATGTAAGAAAAGCACTTAACAAGCCTCAACATCCTTTCATAAAAAAAATCAATAAATTGGGTAGAGAAAAAATATACCTCAACATAATAAAAGCCATATACAAGAAACCCATAGCTAACATCAGACTAAATTGTGAAAGGTTGAAGGTTTTCTTCTAATATCAGGAACCAGGCAAGGCTGCCCACTCTCATCACTCTTATTCAACATAGTACTGGTGGTCCTAGCTAGAGCAATCAGGCAAGATCAAGAAATAAAAAGCACCAAATGGATTCCTTATTTCACTGATCAGAGAAGGGGGTCAAGAGTGGAAAGAGACTAGCCTTAGTCCCCAAGCTTCTAGAAAGTCCTTCCACATCCTGAACTTTTCTTACTTCCCCCAGAATACTAGCCCTGCTGTATATATATGTGGGGTGCCTGAGTGGCTCAGTTGGTTAAGCGTACAATTCTTGGTTTCAGCTCAGGTCATGATTTCACAGTTTCCTGAGTTCCAACTCTGCATCTCAACCCTACTTGAGATTTTCTGTCTCTTTCTCTCTCTGCCCCCCCACTTGTATTCTCTCTGTCTTTCTCAAAAGAAATAAACCTTAAAAAAAAAAAGATGTGTACTGCCATCTAAATATTTGACTCATTTACTAAAGGTAAAGAGACAAGAGACCCTCTGTCTCTTGGCAACATCTCATTTCTTCCTTTTGCTTTTGCCTCCCCCCCACAACCAGCCCTTGGTTTAATCCTATTCTGCAATTCAAATCTCTATTTTTGTGTTGAACTTGCTCCTTTCTTTCATATTGAAAAGATGACATTGCCCCCAAAGCCAAAAGTCAATGAGAACTGAAAAGCATCCAAATAGGAAAAAAAAAATAAAATTACCTTATTTGCAGGTGAAATGATCTTATTTATATATAAACCCAAAAGACTCAATGAAAAACACTGTTAGAACTAATCAACAAGTTCAGTAAAGATTCAGAATATAAAATCAAAATACAAAAAGTCAATTGTGTCTCTATACACAAACAATAAAATGAATAAAAAAGAAATAAAGAATGCAATCCCATTCACAATAGCATAACAAAAAATAAAATACTTAGGAATAAATTTAATCAAGGAAGTGAAA
Organism: Panthera tigris; assembly: GCF_018350195.1. Lineage (NCBI taxonomy): Eukaryota > Metazoa > Chordata > Mammalia > Carnivora > Felidae > Panthera > Panthera tigris. Next base: position 196,441,714 of record NC_056667.1, on the reverse strand, counting down.
GATCTGTACAATGAAAACTACAAAACATTGATGAAAGAAACTAAGGAAGATACAGATATTCTGTTCCCAAGTACTGAGAAGAATTAATATTGTTAAAATGCCCATACTACCCAAAGCCATCTATAGATTCAATATAACCTCTATCAAAATTCTAACAGCATTTTTCACAGAAATAGGAAAAAAATCCTAAAATTTGTATAAAACTGCAATGATGCAAATAGCCACAGCAATCCCAAGAATAAAAGAACAAAGCTGAAGGTATCACACTTTTGATTTCAAAGCATACTACAAAGCTACAGTAATCAAAACAGTATAGTACTGACATAAAAATAGACACATAGACTAAAGGAACAGAATAGAGAGCCTAGAAATAAACTCCCATATATGCAATCAACTAGCATTTTATAAGGAATCCAAGAATATTCAATGGGGAAAAAAAGTCTCTTTAATAAATGGTTTTAGGAAAACTGGATAACCACATACAGGAAATGAAACTGTATACTCATCTGACACTATTCATAAAAACTAACTCAAAATTGATTAAACTTCAGACCTGAAACCATGAAACTCCCAGAGAAAACATAAGAAAAAGCTTCTTAACATTGGTCTTGCCAATGATTTTTTTGGATATGACATCAAAAGCACAAGAAACAAAAGCAAAGTCAAGTGAGACTACATTAAAAAGCCTCTGAACAGCAAAATACAATCAACAAAATGAAAAGGCAACCTGTGGAATGGAAGAAAATATTCACAAGCCACATATCTGATAAAGGGTAAATATTTAAATATATGAAGAACTCATACAGCTCAGTTACGAAAATAAATAAATAACTCAATTAAAACGTGGGCAAATGTATGGAATATATATTTTTCTAAAGAACACATACAAATAGCCAACAGGTACATGAAAAGATTCTCAACATCATTAATCACCAGGAAAATGGAGATCAAAACCACAATGCAATACCATCTCCTATTTGTTACAATGGCTATCACCAAGAAGACAACAGATAATAATTGTTAGTAAGGCTTTGGAGAAAAGGGAACACTTGTGCACTGTGAATGAGAATGTAAACTGGTGCAGCCACTATGAAAAATAGGATGAAAATTTCTTCAAAAAAATACAAATAGGGGCGCCTGGGTGGCTCAGTCGGTTAAGTGACCAACCTTGGCCCAGGTCATGATCTCATGGTTTGTGAATTCGAGCCCCACATCGGGCTCTGTGCTGACAGCTCAGAGCCTGGAACCTGCATCTGCTTCTGTGTCTCCTTCTCTCTCTGCCCCTCCCCCACTCATGCTCTGTCTCTCTCTGTGTCAGAAATAAACATAAAAATTTTTAAAATAAAATAAAAATAGAACTACCATATGAAGCAACAACTCTACTTCTGACATATACCAAAAGGAAATGAAAACAAGATCTTGAAAAGATATCTGTACTCCCTGTTCATTACAGCATTTTTCATAATAGGTAAGGTATGAAAACAACCTAGGCCTCTGTCAATAGATTAATGAATAAACAAGATGTGGTGTACACACACACCCACACACTCACACACACACGCGTGGGTTAGCATTCAGATATAAGAGAGGAGGACACTCTGCCATTTGTCACAACATAGATGGGTCTTGAGAAAATCATGCTAAGTGAAATAAATCAGACAGGAAAAAATACTGTATGATATAATTTATATGTGTGAATCTAAAAAATAAAAAACTCATAGAAGCAAAGAGTAGAATGGTCTTTGGGGCTGGAGGTAGGGACATTGGGGAGATGTTGATCAAAGAAAGGGTACAAACTTATAGGGAAAAAATTAAGAGAAATACTAGTAAAAAGGAATTCACTTTATTTTGCACTTTAGCATTTTTGTAAGACCCAAATTTTCTATCATGTTGTAGGTATTATGTTAAAAATTTTAATGCACTTAAAAAGAATATACTATGCATAAATATTTAATGTATTTGTACTATATTTTAGTAGCTTTTTCTCATACAAAAAGTCAACCCTGCTAATATAGTCTTACAAGCCATAAGCACTTAGTGAATGAATCAACAAATCATTTTTAAGTATAACTACTACCTTAAAGAGAATGCCTATGCCATTAGAAGATGAAAATGTTGGGGCACTGGGTGGCTCAGTCAGTTGAGCGACTGACTTCGGCTCAGGTCATGACCTCATGGTTTGTGAGTTTGAGCCCCGTGTCAGGCTCTGTGCTGACAGCTCAGATCCTGGAGCCTGCTTCCAATTCTCTGTCTCCCTCTCTCTCTGCCCCTCCCCACTCATGCTCTGTTTCTCTGTGTCTCAGAAATAAACATTAAAAATTTTTTTTTAAAAAGAAAATGTTCCCTTATCCATGAATTCAGCAAAGTCACAGGATATAAAATCAATGCACAGAAATCAGTTGCACTTCTATAAACCAATAATGAAGCAACAGAAAGAGAAATCAAGGAATAGATCCCATTTACAATTGCACCAAAAACCATAAAATACCTAGGAATAAACCTAATTAAAGAGGTGACAAATCTATACACTGAAGACTAGAGAAAGCCTATGAAAGAAACTGAAGACACACACACAAAAAAGGAAAAATATTCCATTCTCATGAATTGGAAGAAGAAATACTGTTAAAATGTCAATACTACCCAAAGCAATTGATATATTTAATGCAACCTATATCAGAATATCACCAGCATTCTTCACAGAGCTAGAATAAACAATCCTATAATTTGTATGGAACCAGAAAATACCCCCAAATAGCCAAAGCTATCCTGAAAAAGAAAACCAAAGCTGGAGGCATCACAATCTTGGACTTCAAGCTGTATTACAAAGCTGTAATCATCAAGAAAGTACAGTACTGGCATAGATACTTAGATCAATGGAACAGAATAGAGAATCTAGAAATGGACCCAGAAACGTAAGGCCAACTAATCTTTGACAAAGTAGGCAAGAATATCCAATGGAATAAAGACAGTCTCTTCAGCAAATGGTTCTGGGAAAACTTGACAGCAACATGCAGAAAAATGTACCTGGACCACTTTCTTACACCATACACAAAAATAAACTCAAAATGGATGAAAGATCTAAATGTAATACAGAAAGCCATCAAAATCCTAAAGAAAGCAGGCAAAAACCTCTTTGACCTCAGCCACAGCAACTTCTTACTCAACATGTCTCCAGAGGCAAGGGAAACAAAAGCAAAAATAAACTATTGGGACTTCATCAAGATAAAAAGCTTCTACACAGCGAAGGAAACAATCAGCAAAACTAACCAGCAAAAAAAAAAAAAAAAAGGAAACCAAAGGAATGGGAGAAAATATTTGCAAATGACATATCAGATAAAGGGTTAGTATCCAAAATCTATAGAGAACTTATCAAACTCAACACTCAAAAAACAAATAATCCACTGAAGAAATGGGCAAGAGACATGAGTAGACACTTCTCCAAAGAAGACATCCACATGCTAAGAGACACATGAAAAAATGCTCAACATCACTCATCATCAGGGAAATACAAATCAAAACCACAATGAGATACCACCTCACACCTGTCAGAATGACTAACATTAACAACAGATGTTGGTGAAGATGTGGAGAAAGGGGAACCCTTTGCACTGTGGGTGGGAATGCAAACAAGTGCAGTCACTCTGGAAAACAGTATAGAGGTTCCTCAAAAAACTAAAAATAGAACTACCCTATGACCCAGCAATTGCACTACTAGGTATTTATCCAAAGGATACAAGTGTACTGTTTTGAAAGGGAATATGCACCCCAATGTTTATAGCAGTGCTCTCGACAATAGTCAAATTATGGAAAGAGCCCAAATGTCCACTGATAGATGAATGGATAAAGAAGATGTGCATATATATAAATGGAGTACTACTTGGCAATCAAAAAGAATGAAATCTTGCCATTTACAACTACATGGATGGAACTAGAGTGTATTATGCTAAGAAAAATTAGTCAGAGAAAGGCAAATATCATATGACTTCACTCATATGTGGAATTTAAGATACAAAAGAGATGAACATAAGGTAAGGGAAACAATATGAAAACAGGGAGGGGGACAAAACATAAGAGACTCTATAGAGAACAAACTGAGGGTTGCTGGAGAGGTTGTGGGTTTGGGGATGGGCTAAATTAAGGCAAGGATATTAAGGAGGACACTTGTTGAGATGAGCACTGGGTGTCTGTTATATGTAGGGGATGAATCACTGGATTGTACTGGAAGCATTATTGCACTATATGCTAACTAACTCGGATGTAAATTTAAAAAATAAATGAAAGGAAAAAAAAAGACGTAAATGTTCCTGATGACAAGCATCACCATCATACTGAAAATCCTTAATCCTAATTTATTTTTCTTTATTCAGGTGCTTTATATGAACCCAGACCTAACAATCTCTGTAGAGATAAACAAAGGTCACCCAAATGAGAAGAATAACTACTTATCGACAGCAAGAGAGTCATCCACCACCACTGCTTGCATTTGGCAGAGATTCAAAGGCAGGTAGAGGAGTGGGAAAGCTTTATGGTGGCAAAAAGGGAAGGTCCATCCCAATGGGAAGTTGTCATATATTTTAGAACTCAAAGGTAACAATTATGTACTTTGTAAGAAAATTCATTACGTCAGCTAGAATTTCATGCAATTTTCATGACAAGAAATTAAACTCCTTACAGGTTTTATGTACTTTTCTCTCTTCCTCATTTTTGATCTCTTTGACCAGATACTTTTTTCCATTTATTATTATTTTTTTTTAATTTAAATACAGGTTAGTGAACTTATAGCGTACTTATGGTTTCAGGAATAGAATTTAGTGATTTACCACTTACCCATAACACCCAGTGCTCATCCTGACAAGTGCCATTTTTCTTCAATCATTACAGAAGTTTTTCACTATCAGCCCAATTGCAAAGCAAAGGCACTCAGATCTAAGGAGATTTCTAAATGGGGCATAATTCTTTACATTCTACTTTTAAAGAAGACTAAGTAAAGTTTAAAGTTATACTATTAGGGAAGAAATAAGGGACTATGTGGGAGTTATTTCTTTGGACAGAGTAAGCAGAAAACTGACTAGGTAAGCGCACATGCCTGTGATTATATTGGGGTGCGTGGCAGCATTCACTGAGTTGTCTCTGCCACCAGTAAGCATATGTCCCTCACATATTAGTAACATTTAAGAACGTTGGGGCTTGATATACATAACCTCTAAATTCCTCTTCCAGTGAAATAATAATACCATATGAGTTCATGGATCTGAAGATCTGAGAGTTAAGTATGATTTAATGGAAATAACAACAAAAAGCCATACCTTTGTATTATCTTTTATCTTTGTGTTACTTTTGTTTTTCTCCCTGGCTTCACGAAGACCTTTCTGAGTAGGACCTTCCAGTGCATTTTCTTTTTCACGGGTAGGAACAACTACAAGATAACACAACTTATTCTTAGTATCTATACTGTCTTGCAATGATAAATACAATTTTAATCAAAATATGAAAGCCAAAGTCATAATGATACATGTGTTTTTTAAAGTATTGTACTAGTAATATTGAAATAATACCAAAGTGTTCTTTTAATTTTTTTTAATGTTTCATTTATTCTTAGAGCACAAGTGGTGGAGGGGCAGAGTGAGAGAGGGACCCAGAATCAGAAGCAGGCTCCAGGCTCTGAGCTGTCAGCACAGAGCCCAACGTGGGGCTTGAACTCACAAGCCATGAGATCATTACCTAGGCCAAAGTTGGATGCTTTACCAACTGAGCCACCCAGGTGCCCCATTACCAAAATGTTTTAAGTCAGGTGTCAAATTCATTTCCCCAAAATTCAGGGTGTCATTACTACAAGGTCAGTTAAATGGCATGATAAGCCAGTTAGAGAGCATAGTAGCCAATCTCCAGTTACATTATTTCCAAATTCCTGTCATGAGATTTCATGTGTATATGAATAAAGTTGAAGAGGGTCAAAGGAGTGAATGGTAAACAATGACAAAATATCCTTTGTGGAATTGGGTAATAAATAACAGATTTTTAGAAGAATATTGTATTAACAAAATATTATTCTTCATGCTTCTCAAGTTGAAAAAAAAAGAAAGGAAAATAATTGGGTAATTTTCCAATGTAGTTGTAACACTAGTCTCCAAACTCTCCTGGACATAAAGAGAACAGTCCTAAAAAAACCACCTGGGGGAAAAATAAACGTGACAGGGAAAGTCTCTTTCTTTTATACATCTTTCCATATACATATACATATTTACGTATACATAATTTCTCCCTATATTTTTAAACAGGAAAATGACTGAAAATAAATTAATAAAGTTACAATCATTAACTCATAACTAAAAGAAATAACTAAGTGTTCTAAATTATAACACTAGATTTATAACAGAGAAAAGATGAACACAAAAATATCTGGATGAGTCAAGGCTCTCAAAGAATTCTTAAGGCAAGGAAGCACATAGCTGGCATTTAGATTCTTTCCTGATATAATTCTTTCTACTCAGTACCAGTTTCAGACAAAGGAGAAAATCTCCAAAGCAACTTGGACAATAACCTAAAAACAGAATATTGAATAACATAGTTCTACATGAAACCACTAAAAAGACTTCAAAACACTTGAGTATCCAGACTGCCTGTTCTCCCTGATGGTGCTAAAAGTTAGAGCCCCATCTGGGAAGTGTAAGCGTGGGGTTGGGGGAGGGATGGGGGAGGGGCAGGAGGGAAGGCAGCAATTATGGCTCACTGACATTAAGGAAAATTTTTCACTTCCAGTTCTCTTTTATTGTATTTTCCTTTTCAACACCCAAGAATGACATCCTGATCATGATAATAATTGAAAATAATAATAATTAGCATTTATGCCTCACTGATCTTCTACTATCAAGTTGATCAGGCAATCAGAGAGGTGACAGAGTCTGCCATGACACTGCCAAATGCTAAGACCAGAAGCTTAGAGAAAGGTACTGAAAGCCCCATATCTAAAACTAGAATGCATGTTTATGAACAGTGTAAAATTATTCAGTACAGAATATAAGGAATTAACTTTATTCAGGTAGTTGGGATTATACAATTAAAAGAAAGTATTTCATCATGTTGTGTTGAAATTTATTCCTTTTTTACCAAAAGCCACTTATCACGTATCAAAATATAAACAAACTTGGTCTTCAAAGTAACTTAGAAAAACATGCACCGTGTTCATTTATAAATTAGGTTAAATAGCAGAATATAATTTCATAAAGAAGTTATCAGTAAACCATGAGTTTATTTTAATAGAGATGCCAAGGATAAAGAACACAAACTGTTAGAGTAGAATGGAGTATTAGAGATTAATTGTTACAACTATCAACTCAGTGCACGAAATTCCTCAACCTTTAAGCCATCTTATACATATTGGTCTTCACACATTTTAGTCATTTGGGAAGTTAGAGTTCCTGAGGCTGTGATAGTCTGACACTATCCCTTCATATTTATAACTGACTGCATTCTTAAAAGTTATTTACAGATGGAAACAAGTAATTTTTTAATTTTTTTAATGTTTTATTTGTTTTTGAGAGAGCGAGAGAAAGACAGAGACAGAGCACAAGCAGGGAGGGGCAGAGAGAGAGGGAGACACAGAATCTGAAGCAGGTTCCAGGCTCTGAGTTGTCAGCACAGAGCCCCACATGGGGCTCAAATCCATAAACCATGAGATCATACATGACCTGAGCTGAAGTCAGATGCTTAACTGACTGAGCCACCCAGACACCCTGGAAACAAGTAATTTTATCTTAACAAAAATATATATCCTTTGTAAAAAAAAAAAAAATGCAATAAGGAAAAAATGTAGAAAAAAATCACATCATGCAAATTATGTATATATTTTGGTATGCATCATTTTTATTTGCATATATTTAATAGCTATGACCTTTTACTATATAAATGTTCTTATTTTTTTAACATTTTATTAACTTTATGATGTGAGCATTTTCTTATGCATGATTTTTAAAGACTTTCTAGTTGCATGATCAGCCATATTTAAACATTCACCTGTGGTTAATAAGATTGCACTGTTTTTTTACTATAGATATGACTACAATAAACATCTTTGTTCATAGTATCTTTAGGAATCATTGAGCATAGCTAACATTTCTTTAACTTAAAATATTTGAAAGGAACTACTGAATCAAGGCTAAGAAAAAAAATTTCAAATATGAGAATGCTATTTCTCTTAAGCTTTAACCATTGAACACAATGAATAGTCTTCTGTCATATGACATAATAGGATGTCATATTTATTAAGAAAATTCACTGTTTTGCAGTCTTTCTATATTTCAGAGTTTCCATCATTTTTTAAAATCAAATTTACTGAGGTACAATTTACATACAATAAAATGAACACATATTAAATATAGAATTGGGTAAGTTTTGACAAAGATAAACCAGCATATAACCACCACCAAAACAGAGATATAGAACATTTGCACCACTCCCAAAATTATTTTCTTATGTTAGCATTACGATTTATAAGGTATGTACAATAATTTTTTTGTTTTTACAAGGCATTTTTCTTTTAAGGAAATTAAAAATAAAAAATATATATCTTAACCAGAATTTAACATTCCTAAATCTCTGTATTCAATCCCAGAGATCTGAGTTTTCTTCTGACCAAGGAAAGTCCTTTAGTATTTCCCACACTTTAGAATGATTTGCAACAAAATCTTTTAGCTTTCATTTAAATTAAAATGTCCGTATGTCTTTATTTCACCCTATTTTTTGAGGATATTTTACTGGACATAGAATTCTGAATTTAAAATTTTCCACATTTGAAACTGTCATTTCTTTGTTTCTAGCCTCTAATATCTCTGACAAGAAATCAGCCTTTATTACATTACTGTTCTCTTGTATGTAATATGATTTTTTTCTCTTGCTGCTTTAGAGATTGTCTCACTTAAATTTTCAAGAGTTTGAATATGATGCATCCAGGATTGATTCTCTTTGGGTTTACAGTTAGCTGCTTTTGGGGGAGTTGATGTTATCAGATTTAGAAAAATTTAGGTCATCTTTTGCTTAAATATTTTTATGTCCCATTCGTGTTCTTTTCTCCTTTGGGACTGCAATTTCACATCTGTTAAATAGGCATATTTCCCTTTAATTTTTTTCTCTAGTCATCAGACTGAGTTTTAACTGATATCTCTTAAATTCACTGACGTTTCTGTCATCTTCAATCTGTTGTGAACTATAAAATTTCCATTTAAATTATCCTATTTCTCAATACTAGAATTTAATTTTTTTTTTTTGGTTTCCATGTAACTGCTAAGATTTCCTATCTCTTCACTTATTAATGTCATATTTTTCTTTAATTCCTTGATAATATTCAAAATAGTTGCTCTAGAATTTTTACCAGCCAAATTCAACATCTGGGCCATCCTGGTGTACGTTTCCATTTACTGATTTTTATCTTGATTGTGGGCCACCTTTTCCTGTCTCTATAATATACATAGAAAACTTAAATTACATACCGGGAAGTATAGATGACAGGTTATCAAGGCTCAGGACAACTGCCTTCCTTTAAAGGGTATTCATTTTTGTTCTAGCATGCAGTTTAGTTTTTTGATGATCACCTTGAAATTCTAGGCTTAATTTTCTACCTTGTTAAGGTGGATCCATGGAAAGCCCTACATTTTCCCCAAGGCTCTCTAACTTATAAGATTCAAACTCAAATTCTATCTCCCTTAGAAATTCTATGTAAGCTTTGTTTGGGGTTTTATAATAAAGGGCAGTACAAGTGTTATGTTAATATGGTTAATACGTTAATATGATTATGTTAAACATTAATATGGTATTAACAAGGAGTTAAAGAGTAAAGAGGTCTCTTCATCCAGATATGACCAGAACTCCAATGTCACCATACCTGTTTGATTTCTAGAATCCTTTTTCCCCTCTTAGACCTTTAAAATCTCCTCACAGTTAAGTCTTGGGTATTCTTACATGTATAACCCGCTATCAACTAAAAGACTCAGTAAACTCCCTCATAAACTGGGTCACTGCTTATTGCAGCTCCCTTTTTATCTGGTGCACTTTACTGGGACAGTGTGAACTATGTATAATCTTTGCCTTTTCAGTTCTTCAGGACTGGCATGCTCTTCTTGACCTCTACCTGCATGGAATTTGGTTTGGAAACTGCCCCAGGCACAAAGCCATAGTGATAGGGGATCTCAACTTATAAATTTTTCTTCTATCACTTCTTATCACTTCTTATCTCCTTCTGTGACTTGTGCTGTTTCCCAAAGGCTAAAAGTAGCTGCCCTATAAATAGTCTAGTTGAAGAGTTTTTTCATTAAAAGAAGGTTAGTCTGGTACCAGCTACAGCATCACGGTCAGAAACACAAGCCCTCCCATTATAGTTTCCTCATATTTTTATCTGAAATTAGTTATACAGTGCCATATCCATATTCCCTCTTGATCTTGTCACTAACATTTTAATTTGTGAAATAGTTACCATATCATTTATTCACTTTTAATTATCTCCAGAATTTTGAGCTCTGATAAGATTAAAAAATCACCAACTGATATTAAATTAGTTTTATTACATTTTATTTTTACCTCTAATTTCAGAAGCATGGTAATTATGCCCTATTTCCATATTCTTCAATGTTGCTTGAAGCCCAGAAATCTAAAAAATGAAATCCAAAGATATGGGGTTATATTTTTGTATATACAGAAAATGACTCAAAAAGAGTTGAATAAAATACAGTGTTTAAATACTGCCTGAAAGATATAAAGATATTAATTTCTCTTGGATTAATTCCTATATATTTAAATAATTAAACATGAATTAGAACAAAAGAAAAATATAATTTTAAATTCAATTCAGTGGGTAATTATTAGGTATCCATTATAAACAACTGAAATATTTATTTCATAGCATAGTTTCCTGAATCAAGAATACTCATTCCACACTTTGAATGATAATTATTCAGTACTCTACTTTGAGAGAAATTTCTTCTCTGTTGAAATTGCTTCACAACAACTTAATTCATCTTTCTGTGTATAAAAGATGAGGTAAGTATTAGTTGAAAAGTAAAATATGAAGAGACTATTGTTTTTCTTGAAACTCTTAACTCATTTTCCACCCACAGACATTCCTTGTTTTATTAAACATGTTTCATAATTAAGAAAATTTGTTAATTTGGAGGCATATAACCTACCTATATTTCCTGAACAATAGACTTGAATTAAAAATTAAACCTTAAAGAGCTTTCTTGTCCCTCATTGTATATGATTATATCAACACAAAATACCATCTATTTAATTATATGCAGATACACATATTTTTCCTACTATTACTGAGTAATAATATTTCTTTAATAGAAAACAGCAGATAATCGTAATCTATAGATCAGTGCTCATAAAATGCCTGGGTGAAATAAAAAGGTAAAAAAATTTGTATCTATTCTTGAATGCCAAATGGATTATTAAGTTTTTAAATACACTTACTTGGAATAGTATAAGATTTACATAAAAGTTGCAATGTAATAGAGAGCTCTTATATACCCTGCACCCTATTTCCCATTAACATCATACATTACCATAGTATGTTTGTCACAAGTAATGAGACAATATTGATACATTATTATTAACAGAATTCCATATTGTGTTCTAATTTCATTATGGTTTTTCAAATACATGTTTTCTATTCCAAGAGCTTATACAGGACACTTTACATTTAGTCAGCATGTCTTATTTGCTTCCTCTGGACTAGTACAGTTTCTCAGACTTTCCCTCACTTTGATGATCTGGACAATTTTGAGGAGTACTGATCAGGTAATATTTTGGAGAATATCCATTCTTTTGGGGTTGTCTAATGTTTTCTCATGGTTAGACAGGAGTTACAGGTTTTGAAGAGGAAGACTGCAGAGTAGAAGTGTCATTATTAGCTCATTATTTAGCAACATGGTTAAAGATTAACAATGTTATTCTTGCTCACCTTCCTGAAATGGTATTGTCTAGGTTTTTCCATTGTAAAATTACTTTTTCTTCCATTTCCACTGTACTTGTGGAAGCAAGTCATTGTGTATAGCCAACAACAGATGAGATGTTAAGCTCTACCTCCTTGAGGAGAAGATTATTTACATATGTCATTTGGGATTCCTCTTTGAGAGAAATGTTTTTCTTCTCCTCCATTTACATACTCATCCATTTATTTATATTACTATGAACTCACAGATAATTATTTTATACTCTGTGTTATAATCTATTTTGTTGCTCAAATTGTTCAAAATTTGACCATTGGGAGATCTGTCAGGATGATTCACGTAATGGCTATGACTCCATTTGTTGATGTTTGACTGCCAACAGTTTTTTTTTTTTTTTTAACGTTTATTTATTTTTGAGACAGAGAGAGACAGAGCATGAACGGGGGAGGGGCAGAGAGAGAGGGAGACACAGAATCGGAAACAGGCTCCAGGCTCTGAGCCATCAGCCCAGAGCCTGACGCGGGGCTCAAACTCACGGACCGCGAGATCGTGACCTGAGCCGAAGTCGGACGCTTAACCGACTGAGCCACCCAGGCGCCCCATGCCAACAGTTTTTAATCCTTACTTCCTACTTCCCTTAGTGCCCTACATCTTAGAAAACTGATATCAAAGCCTGGATGCTTCCTCCTTTGGCACTGATGGGAGATTCAAACCATATAATCCCATTATCCCACATAAGGACCCTCATCCTACTTCCAAACCCTAACCACAACAAAAACCCTAAGCCAGTCTCCTTCCTTTTACTCTCTGAAGACATTTCAGACCTGCATGGTAAGGCATATGCTGCTTTCCCTAGAGAGGTGAATTATGTAAGTAATAAAAGTTTTCATACCCTCTGTGTGTGCTGTGTGTATAGCACAATCAGTTTCAACATCCAAACCAAATTTGGTTCTTGGTCCATTTACTTCCAGAGGTGCCCACAACAGTAACAGTTTCTTTGTCCCTTGACATACCCCATTGTTATGTTAAGTATTTTCTTTCTCTCTCTTCTTTCTTTCTGTCTTTTTTCCTTCTTTCTTTCCCTCCCTCCCTCTTTCTTTTCTTTTTTTCCTTGTTTCTTTTGTTTTCTTTTCTTTTTTCTTTTCTTTTCTTTTCCTTTCTTTCACCTTCTGATCATTTCCTAACATTCTAGCTCAACATGGGCCAAATGTTCCAGGTGCATTTCGTATTTTCCCTGCCCAGCCCTACTTCCATCTGTTGGAGGATGGTATCAAAACAGATATTTAGGGGTGCCTGGATGGTTCAGTCCATTAAGTGTCCAACTTCAGCTCTGGTCATGATCTCATGGTTCATAAGTTTGGGCCCCATGTCAGGCTCTGTGCTGACAGCTCAGAGCCTGGAGCCCGCTTCAGAATCTGTGTGTGTGTGTGTGTGTGTGTGTGTTTGTGTGTCTCTCTCTCTGCCCCTCCCCCCCATGCACGCATGCGCTCTCTCTCTCTCTCTCTCTCTCAAAAGTAAATAAACATTAAAACATTTTTTAAAAAGAAATAGATATCAATGCATTGGGTATACTCATTTGCTATTGGAGTCTCATTACTTCTAGATCCTCTCAGCAAGCAGACCTAAAAATATATACATTTATTTTATATAATATCTCCTGATATTATATTATATTACATTAATATTATAGCAAATATAAATATTAATATATTTACTTTTACTATATTAAATGTTATTTATAATATATTTATATTGTTATATTATAATAAATATAAATAATAATATGTTATATATTATATTACAGCCCTATGAACCAAAAAAAGATAAAATGCAACTTATTTTACATATATACTAACAAATTATATTTTATATATTTTCAATCATGGGACTGTAATTCAGAATTTTGAACATTTTCAAGTAATTTTATAAAACAAAACAATTAAATTAGAAGTTTTTCCATAAGATTTCAATAAATTTAAAACAGTTGCTATATTATAACCTGAAGAATTTGAAAACACATATTTATTAGATTTTTGTATACTTTTACTCCTTTATATACAAACTGAATATCATAAAAAATTCTAAATTCTAATCCTTCTTGCAAAGTATTACAGAGCTCTATATGTTTAAAGAGAAAGATAGTGAGCTAAATGTTCACTAAGATAAGGTTTTTAAGAAAGTGATGATTAGAAATCCAGATAAAAATTATAACATACTTCTCACTGCTCTAAGCTCACATCCTAAGTTTTGGTTAGAAGTGACTTCTCAGAGCATCACTGAAATAAAGCAGACACTGAAAATAAAGACGTAACCAAAAATTAAGCATAAAAGTTGATGCATCTTCCATGTTAGATCATAGAGGAACTTTGTATACATTTTAATATATGTTTATTTTCAAATATTTTTAATAAATTCATTCTACAACCTCATGACACACTAATAGATTCAAGTTAAAAGGTTAATCCAATTGGGGTGCCTGGGTGGCACAGTCAGCTGAGCGTCCGACTTCGGCTCAGGTTGTGATCTCACAGCTTGTGAGTCCGAGTCCCGCATCAGGCTCTGTGCTGACAGTTCAGAGCCTTCAGCCTGCTTCAGATTCTGTGTCTCCCTCTCTCTCTCTGCCCCTCCCCCACTCAAGCCATGTCTCTGTCTCTCAAAAATAAATAAACATTAAAAAAAATTTTAAAAAGGTTAATTCAAGGCTCTATACCCCAAGGTATACCTGATAGGAATATTCCAACAGAAAACAAAAACAAAAACAAAGACTTGTGGATAATAAATCATTTTCTTGAGGAAACATTCCCAAAAAGTTTCACCTCATTACATAGTAACCTTGGATCATTCTCCAAGGAGAAAGATGATAAAACTGAGACTATATTGTCTGTTCTAATTTGGAGAATGTGTTAATTGATCCTGGGACTAGACTGGTGTAAGAAATATCTGACAGTCCTTTTGGTGACTCAGCACCTTGCATTCATAAATTGTGTGTCCATCTTTCTCTATAGATAGCAAATATTTATTCATCCTTTCTTATAACTAGGATACTAACAATACTGCATAGGCTCCATCAATCATGTCCCATTTTGGATCTTGAAAAAAATCTGATTATTAATGATACCTTATGATAACAGGTATACATTGGACTGCTTAGGACAAATGAGGATACAGAGTAACCAATAAAGTAGAAGAGGACAGGATTCATCCCTACCACTCCCAATCCTTGTTCATCCAATAGAACAAGGAAGTATAAAAGTATCTATGCCTGAGAGGGAGAAGTAAGAATTCACATATGAGTGACCTATTTCACCTCTCAAGCTACAAATCGAAGTGTGGCTAATTGGAAGAAAAGGACACTGAAAGCCAGATAATTCAAAGATACTCCAAGTACAGACTAAATTTGCTCCTTGCTTCTCAGAGAATAATCTAGGAAAATTGACAGTCCCTTAAAAAGACCTTCATATTTTGAATGGTGATATAGAAACATAATATTCTTCAGGTAGTGTCTGAAAGTTGATTGAAGATGGTATGTCTATGTACGTGGACCTTAAGTGGTTTCCAGATTGCCCACAGTTTGAATTGGCAGAATAGGGAAATCAGAAGTCTCAACTTGTCTCAGTGAGATACATGAAAATGTTACCATTTGAAGCATTTAACCAGAAAAAAGATGAGAGTCATGACAATGACGCTATAGATGTTAAGGATCTCACAGATGCTGTGGCAGAGGTCATGGATTTAGCAAGGTATGTTAGGTTCACACTTTAAAGAACCACATAGAACCATGCACCTCAACACCAGCAGTATGACCAAAACCAGTAACACAACACTAGCAAGTGAAGGCCAAGCATGTAGTCTTCACGTCATATGGATACATAATGTCCCTTGTTGTAGGAGCCATCTTGTGAAGAATGAGATGTGATTTGAAGACAAAAAAAATTAACACTGATAAGTTTCAGCTGAACAATTAATATACCATTCAGATACTGTGTGGTAAATCCAAAGAGACTATTTTAACCCAGGAAGATCTGGATAGTCTTTAATAGCAAGTTCTTTTTTCTTTGTCTATAGCAGGGGTAGGGGTTCAGAGACAAAATAAAATAGCTTGCAGATAATACAGTTCTTTGCTAATATGAACAGTGTTGTGGAAAATTGAACCCTGCCTCATTAGGGATAGTGATTTAATTTTTTAAACAAGTTTTCACTTTAGATACATATCAAACATAAGGCAAGTAATTTTATCTCTGTTTAATAGGTAAGAAAAATAGGTAAGATATAGAAGTAAAATAACCTAAATGTTCACATGGCTACTGTGCAGCACAGATGGGACTCATCCCTACCACTCCCAATCCTTAATTCTTCTAACTAAACCAGTAAGAAACAATCTGAAACTTAAAGAGTATATGTGGCCTGTATATGTCCTCAAAATGGCCTTTGATCTAAACTCAGAAATTCATCTCATATTTATTTTTTATAAAATTTGGGTTTTTCCTGCATGGAGCCAGACACTGGGCTCGGTCTCATGACTATGAGATGATGACCTGAGCCAAAATCAAGAGTCAGATGAGCCACCCAGGTGCCCCCAAATTCATCTCATATTAAAGATAGGGGAATTGATGACCTCTTCAGGAAGATAACTTAGCCCTAATTACACGTAAGTGTAGATCCAGGGCTGGACAGGTTGCAGATGTAGAAATTAACAATCTAGAGAACAGTGTAGGCACTTGCCAGCATGGATGTCTGGAAGGCCCTGGTATCCTTGAATGATGAAATTCAGTATGAATGGTCTGTCAGAGGTGTCAAAGTATACATGGTCTCTTGGAAATATATGGCCAGATCACTGATGGATCCCTCACCCAGAGAAGGATAATAGTGAGATAAGCATGAGAACAGGGAATAAGGAGAGTCAGATGAGTAAATCTAATTTGAACCTGTGGCAGGATAAGAAGTAGAAGCAACCAAATCTAGCTTGAAGCACTCCAAGATGTAGACTTATGCCTTTTATCGGGAGGCTGAGGAGAAAGGTTAAATGTAAAGGAGCAAGGAGATAAAATTCTGAAGGTTTTACATACAATGCCATAAAAATGTAAATTATATGAAACTCCTTTTATGCAATATTACCAATAATACAATTCAGACATTCAAGAATACAAAATTAAAATTCAAGCACAAAGAAGCATGGAGACACAAGTAGTGTTTTGCATTTTAGTAGCTAAGAATTACACTCAAGAACAGAAAAAATACAACTCGATTAAATCATGTCTTAACAATAAAATCATTCAAGGAATAATATAACCATCATACAAGCTATTGTAGCTTCTGAAAGTTTGGCCAAAAATGAAAATCTCCAGAAAACAATAAAAGAATGTTAAGCATAGTTACACTTTTATATTTTCTAATAAACTGTTACATATTTTTTAAGTGGCCCATAAACATTTTGTTTTATCTTTCTTGAATTCTATACCAGACATTCCTATCACTGTCCGAGGCCTATGTAAAAACCCCACCAGGAAGAATGAAAAAGGATGTCAATAGTAGAAATGACTAAAAATTGAGTCAGTAACCAGGTGTGTCAAATATTCACTTGGGGGTAAATTCCAGGGAGTTTTTATTCATTATCTCATATAAGTTTAACAACAATATTTTTAAAAGGCAGATCATTGTGGCTATACTTTATTTATAAGAAATCTGAGTTGAAAGCATCTAAGGTCCGTATTCATAATGTCAAAGTTGACATTTAAATCCTAGTTTGACTATATTGGCTGAGTTTCTTCCTCTAACCATACTTTAATAATCTCCTATAAATTTATTTTAATTCAGTAAAGTTTCGGGGCACCTAGGTGGCTCAGTTGGTTAAGCGTTCAACTTTGGCTCAGATCATGATCTCACGGTTCTTGAGTTTGAGTACCACGTCAAGCTCTGTGCTGACAGCTCAGAGCCTGAAGCCTGTTTCAGATTCTGTGTCTCCCTCTCTCTCTGCCCCTCCCCCACTCATACTGTCTCTCTCTGTCTCTCTCTCAAAAATAAAAAAATAAACATTAAATTTTTTAAAAAAATAATGTTTAGCTTAATAATCTTTATAGGTTTAAAACGAACAAAATAACTTTTATGAATATTGCCAAATGAATCTTTTTTACAACATAATTGTTGAAAACCTTTTTAAATTTATCTCAGAAACCAATATTCCTACTTATATTATTGAAAACTAAATGGTTAAAATCATTTTGAGGTAGTTTTGATGGCTTCTTTACCTGCCCAACTGCTCTGTCTCTTTCCAGAGAGGTCAGCATTTTCTGCTTCAGTAAAGTGTGGTGCTTCTCATGTAACACCCTTATAGTTGGTTCATAAGATGCATAATGTAACTTCAACCTATGAAAAATAAAGGGCATTTAAAGGGTAATTGAGTAAATCAGTGATTTCCATCTAACATCTAAACCTTTCTCTCTCTCTCTCTCTGCTTTTACAGTAGGATAAAAAATGAATAACCATATAAAGGTCAACACAAGCCAAGAAGTGCCAGAAATATTACTTGGTATGCAGCCCTTAAACATGGTGGGAATAGGGAAGTCAGATTTCTTTTGAGTTAACTACTTTTCTATTTCCTACCAGAAGTTTTGCTATATTCAAGCATGTACTCAGAAGATTGCTGCTATTTGTCGAGATAAAAATTTGCAGTTTGCTTAATCAATTCAGAAACAGTTGTCAAAAAGACAAGGGCTGCAAATAATGGAAGATTAAACAGAAAGTATCATTCACATCAAAATAAACTAAAAGATGTTTTTGAAAACAAGTTTGAGTAATTCATGTTAAGAAAATTAAGTATAAAATATTTTGATAGCTCATAGGAGAAATAGTTCAACTCAATATATGATATAAATACCTTTAATAATATTTTTAATTTGAAAATGCCTTCAAAATACTATTTTTTACTTATTATTGAAGTGTAATTTACCTGGAGTAAAATATACAGATCTTAAATGTTATAGTTCAGAGTTTTCAGAAATATGCATGCCCAGGGAGTCCACAATGTTATCAAAATATAGAGCATTTCTAACACCTCAGGAGATTCTAGAACTTCATATATTTGGAATCATACAATATGAATGTAACAACCAACATCATAGGAATATAACCAATTATAAGAGATTTTAAAAAACTATATGCCAACAAATTGGGTAACCTGGAGGAAATAAATTACTGGAAACATATAACTACCAAAACTGAAACAAGAAGTATAACTTGAACAGACAGATAGCCAGCAGAGAAACTGAGTCAGTAATAAAAAACTACCAACAAACAAAAGTCCAGGACCAGATGGCTTCCCAGGTGAATTCTACCAAACATTTAAAGAAAAATTAATACCTATTCTCTCAAACTATTTCAAAAAACAGAAAAGGAAGGACACCCTCTAAATTCATTCCATGATACCAGAAACTGGCTTCTTTTCACTCAACACAATGTTTTTTAGATTCTTCCATGTTGTTGTGTATATCACTAATTCATTTCTTTTTACTGTGAGTCACATTCCTTTGTATGTATATTCTACAATGTGTTTATTCAATATTTCACTGATGAAGAACTGATTTGTTTTTAGCTTGGGGCTATAATGAATAAGGTTGCTATGAGCAGACTGACACAAATCATATGAGATATTTTTTGGTTCTATCTCTTCATTTCTCTTAGGAAAAATACCTACGAGTTGAATTGCTGAGTTGTAATTTACATTTCCAACAGCAATATTTGACAGCCTTGGTTACTCTACCTCATTGCCAACATTTGGTGATTAGTCTAATTAGTTTTGTCAATTTTATTATAAATTTTATCACTTTTATTATATTTTCAAACAATCAACATGATTTTGTTGATTTTTTCTTATGTTTGTCCCTTTGCTAGTTTATTGGTTTCTGATCTTTTTCTTTATTTTCCTTTCTCTTTTTCTTTTTTTATCATCTAAGTATAAGATTAGATTATTGATATAAAATTTTCTTCTTTGCTCATATAAGCATTTAAAACTATCAATTTTACTTTAAGAACTGCTTTGGCTGCATCCCACAATTTTTAATATGCTGCCTTTCAATCATTCAGATTGAAATATTTTTTCATTTCCTTCATTGACTCAGGGACTACTATAGAACTATGCTACTTCATTTCCAGATATTTGGGAATATTCCAGAGAGCTTTTTGTCATTGATTTTAATTTAATTTGATTGTGGTCAGAGAGCATATTTTGTATGACATCAGTTCTGTGAAATGTATAAAGACTTGTTTTATGGTTGAGCATATGACCTATTTTGTGCACATAAAAAGTCCAAAGTAGAATTCAAGAAATATCAATTACACTCAATTAGTTGATGTCTTATTCTATAGACTTAGAGAAATTGTGCCTATTTTTCTAATGATTGCCAAAAGAGGAGTGTTAAAATCTCCAATTATAACTGTGGATATATCTATTTTTCCTTTATGTTTTATCAGGTTTTGCTTCATATATCAGACTCTTATATCACAGTCATGCATAATATGTCATCCAGATAAAATGACATCTTGCTGAAATGACCTCTTTTTCCCAAATTCTCAGGATGACTGTAAGGATGTTGTTTGTGCATCCCTTTTCCTTAGGCCCTGTGGGCATGCAGGGGTGGCTCTCCTTCCCTAGAAAGAGCTGACACTTCAGATGTGCTGCAAGCCGCTGTACAGGCCTCTTCCCCACAAGGTAAAAGATACCCTCCTGGAGTTGGCCCTACTTCCTCCTCTCCTGACTGCCAAGCTAATGGTTTGGTAAGGGAGAAAAGAGACTATATATCCAAACTAGTATAAGAATTAATCAGCAGGGGCGCCTGGGTGGCTCAGTCGGTTAAGCAGCCGACTTCGGCTCAGGTCATGATCTCGTGGTCCGTGAGTTCAAGCCCCGCGTCAGTCCCTGTGCTGACAGCTCAGAGCCTGGAGCTTGTTTCAGATTCTGTGTCTCCCTCTTTCTCTGACCCTCCCCTGTTCATGCTTTGTCTCTCTCTGTCTCAAAAATAAATAAACGTTAAAAAAAAAATTAAACAAAAAAAAAAAGAATTAATCAGCATATACTAACAGGAACCAAAAAAGCACCCTAGAGATTGGATTTTGAGATACTAACCTAAGAATGGATAAACAATAATTCACCTTTTTGAAACAGTGGATTTTACAAGTACTGAAACAAGCACTCCAATGGCTGCAGTAAAGTCACTGCTGAGGTGGCTCTTAGCAAGTTGGAAAAAGTAATGGTTAACACTCAAAAAGATGAAAATGCCTGAGCTGCCTCTCCTGGCAGACAGTAGAGGAGGAGCTCCATAACACCACAGCAATGATGGACTGTGATGACAACCTCAGTCTTTCCACAAAACCTGTAGGCGTGACTAAGTACTGGGAAAAATATTTTCAGGAGTTGTCATTAATATCCAGAAATCCAGAGTGACATCACAGCCCCTATATTACAAAGAGGATTTACAGAGGCCAGAGAATAAGTAGGGTCATGGCTAAAGTCTGGCTCAAAGTGGGCTTATTTAGTCTATGCACCCACCCCATGATTAATCCAAGATTCCCTGCATAAATAATTTTAACTGATTTACCAGATTGTTGGAGTAAACTATCGGAGTTGAGAAGGCCACTCCAGTGTCTTCCTCTGACTTGTGACAGACAATTTGAAATCGCCTCACAGGCACAATTTCGTTTATTTTTTTAGCCTTTTTTTGTGAGGCTCTGTTAATTCTTTTCAGCTTTTTCCCTTAGTAAATTTTTTTGAAAATACATTTTTCAGTTTGAGAACTTCCATTTGGTTCTTTGTTTATATTTCTCATTTCACTTCTGCAATTTCTCAACTGTTCACTCATTATATTCATTATTTTCTTTAAAATTCTGAACATTTCATAAGCACTACTAATTCTGTTATTTCTTTCATTTCTGAGTCTGTTTGTATTTGTTCCTGGCTATGGGACACATTTTCCTGCTTCTATGTATGTTATATATTTTTTTGTATGTTGGATATACATTTATCTGAATTTTATTATCTTCCTTTAAAAGAGTTTTGTTCTGGCAGATAGTTAATTTAATGGTTGACAGTTTGAGCTCTCCAAAGTTTACTTTTAATCTTTTATTAGGGCAAGTCAAAGTAGTCCCTTCTCCAAGGCTAGAATAACTCTTCTCCTATGGCATGTCTTATCAAGGTTCTTAACCGAATGCTCAGAATTTTCAGTGAGGTTCCTCCATTGAGCTGGTCAGAATTTCTACATCTATAACCTCTGGAATCTCCATTTAGCTCAGTTTCCCATGAGCTGTTCTTTGGAGGCATCATTTTTTCACTTTTCCATAACTTAGTATTTGGTCAAAGACTAAAGGGAACTACTACAAATATTTCTTAAATTCCTTTCATGTACCTCCCTCCTTTTGTGATCCTATTCTGCAAATTCCAGTCCCCTCAGTAGCACTGCGCTCAGATCTCTGCCTCATCAGTTAATCAAAGACTACTGCACCCCGTGTTCTACTTTGTAACACTATTGTCTGAATAGTACTTCTGTGCAAAAATCTGGGGTGATCATGCTGCTCACTTTGAATAGTTCCCTTTTCTTAGGCATCACAGTCCTACTCTGCCAATTTTCCAACATCTGAAAAAACAACTGCCAAAAGTTCTGTTCAGTTTTGTAGTTCATTGCAGTTGAAGAGCTAATCTATTTCCAGTTAGAGAGCTAGTTCAGTTCTATTCAAACTTGGCCCCAAGCATAAGAACCCCAAAATAATTTTAAATGTTTTTCTATTAAAAAATAAAAGAGTAATCCTTGTTTTGTACATTTCATGAAATTATTTATAAAAGTCATGACTTGTAAGTCATGTTTCTCTTAACATAATTTATGATTATATTTCATTGCCAGCGGCAATAAAACATAAGCACTAGAGTTAAGTTAAATATATATAATGTGTATCAAAATTCAACTATATTCAGTAAAGCATGAGAGAGTAACAAAATAAAAATATAACAAATATGTACAATCCTATCCCCCATTCCATTAATGTGCTTAGCATATATATATATATATATATATATATATATATATATGCTTTGCTGTATATTTCACACTTCCCTAAAGTTATATATATTTATAAGCACATATTCAAGTACAGAGTTATATACACAAAAATGTGTGCTGTAATTTGTGGAAAATTGAAGGATTATTATTATTGATGGTACAGTTTTTCTTGTATTTACTGACTTTAGTACCTAACTCATTCATGGGATATGACTTGATAATCCTCTGCCCAAAGAATTACCATTATGTAGAATATAACAAGGAAACAACATTAAAAAAAAACCTGTTTAGTCAATCTGAAGGAGTATGTCTGTTTTGTAAATTCCATAAGTACCTCATAATTCATCTGCTTCTATGCTCTAACTTTGAGGGACCGCTAGGTGGCTCAGTCGGTTAAGCGTCCGACTTCAGCTAAGGTCATGATCTCACTGTTTATGGGTTCAAGCCCCACCCTGGGCTCTGTGCTGACAGCTCAGAACATGAAGCCCACTTTCTACTTTGGATTCTGTGTCTCCCTCACTCTCTGCCCCTCGCCCACTCATGCTCTGTCTCTCTCTCAAAAATAAATATCAAAAAAATTTAAGTTCTAACTTTGATATTAATAATTCTAAAAATGAATAAATTCGTAATAAGACACTCACATTAAATGAGAACTACTGTAAAGCTGATAGTAAAATCAACTAATTATCGACTTAAACAATTTACAGAAAAAAATTAAGAGTGACCTTTTGTAGTTTACAATGAGAAAAAACATAGATATATAACTGAAATATTGGGGTAAAATATTAACATAAAGAAGTTAGACTCTAATTTAGCCTGGCATCAAAAAACATTCTTCCTGGGTGCCTCAGTCAGTTAAGCGTCGGACTTTCGCTCAGGTGATGATCTCAGAGTCCCTGAGCTCGAGCCCCACGTAGGGCTCTGTGCTGGCAGCTCAGAGCCTGGAGCCTGTTTCAGATTCTGTGTCTTCCTCTCTCTCTGACCCTCCCCCATTCATGCTCTGTCTCTCCCTGTCTCAAAAATAAATAAACGTTAAAAAACAAAAACAAAAACATTCTTCCTTGGGGCGCCTGGGTGGCTCAGTCAGTTAAGCATCCGACTTCGGCTCCAGTCATGATCTCAGAGTCCATGAGCTCGAGCCCCACGTCAGGCTCTGTGCTGACAGCTCAGAGCCTGGAGCCTGCTTCAGATTCTGCGTCTCCCTCTCTCTGACCCTCCCCCATCCATGGTCTGTCTTTCTCTGTCTCAAAAATAAATAAATATTAAAAAAATTAAAAAAAAATTCTTCCTTATAGCTGATTTATTATGCATGTTTAGTTGCTGGTTGTTTTTTTTATTAATGACTCTGATGATATCACTAAATTTTTGTTTTAGGTACTTAGAAAACACATACTATCGATTCATCCAAATGGTTAAATGGAGACAGTATCCTTAATAATTATATGTGGGAATAAAGGCTAGCTGAAAACAAAAGTTGTAGTTATATTACAGTGTAATGTGAGTTTCTTCACCAGGGCATCTGAGGATTATAAAAAGTATAATCTGACATTGCTGAATTTTTATAAGAAATGAATTATAATAGTATTCCCTTTAAACATACTAGGAAATATAACAAGTATGATCTATTTTTAAACATAGGCTAGAGACTCAATGAAAAAGAAAGCAATTAAAATATTCAATTTACCGAAGAGTAGAATATCCAGGCAGCGACAGTGAACAACATATTTCAGCTGCCACAACTGGATACAAACATGCTCTTAGACTGTCACATATCCAAGTAACTGAAGTACTGAAACCTGCTTGTATTAGCACAGAAAGTGAGAATAGAATCAAACCTGAGATCTTTCCCATGAAAGAATGTGCTGTGATTCAAACTCACTTAACCGTACATGTGGCTGTGTATGCACATTCACACACACACACATATACACATACACACAATTAAAATACCTTTCTGCTTTTCCTCTGGGTAAATGGGTGTCTCACCCTAATGAAGGTACAACAATTATTTATCTTTAGACAAGAAAAAGCTTAGCTACCTTTAAAGGATGTCCACATGACCAGCAGGAGCCACAGACCCCTATATGGTCCTGAGTATAGAACAATTCCCAAATTTAAAGAATGTACTTTGAAAACAAAATACAGGGGCGCCTGGGTGGCTCGGTCGGTTAAGCGGCCGACTTCGGCTCAGGTCATGATCTCGCGGTCCGTGAGTTCAAGCCCCGCGTCGGGCTCTGTGCTGACAGCTCAGAGCCTGGAGCCTGTTTCAGATTCTGTGTCTCCCTCTCTCTGACCCTCCCCTGTTCATACTCTGTCTCTTCCTGTCTCAAAAATAAATAAAACGTTAAAAAAAATTAAAAAAAAAAAAGAAAACAAAATACAACCTACAGTTCTGAAAAAGACCTGTATAAAAATGCAAAAGGGAATATTTTTGGAAGTAAGAGAGGAAGAGAGGAGGGAAAATAAATCTGAATATATACTATTTCTAAAAACCTTAGCATAAATTCAAGGTCATTCAGTATATGCCCCCTCCACCTCACCCTTGTCAAGTAGGTTTTATAGTTTGTTTTCTATGGGTACAATATGGTGAATATGCCATGTTCTTTCATGACTTGGTGCCTTTGCAGGGTATGTACTATCTGCCCAAAGCGCCCTGCTCCCTCACTCTGTTAACCTACACTTCAGAATTCCTCTGGAAATAGGTCCTTGAAACCCTCTCACACCTAGTCTGGTTGAGGTGACTGCCCTTGGTTGGCATAGCAACAATGCAGAATATTTCAGTTTAACTCCTCCCCCATCACACATCCCATTAGTCTCTGAGAACCATTACAGCAAGGACCTTAACTTATTCATCTCTGTATTTCAAACACATAGTATAGTATCTGGCATACAGTAAATACCAATAAATGTTGAATGATTATTTTACATGAAAACTTCTAATGAGGCCAAGTTACTTAACAGTAATTAAATAACTCCTTAATAAATATACTGACAAATATTAGCAGCTTACCCTTTGAGGTCATTAATTAACTTGTTTTTTTCCTGGACTATTCGCTTGTGGTGCATTCGATGAAAATCACGTTCTTTTTGAGTTTTCAGCAAGTCTTCTCTAGCCTTGCTAAAAAATAATAATAATTTTAAAAATCACTAACTCCAAAAAAGTATTTGACAAAGTACAACATCCATTCATGGTAAAAAAAAAAAAAAAAAAAAAAAAAAAAAAAAAAAAAAAAAAAAAAAAAAAAAAAACCTCTCAACAAAGTAGGTTTAGAGGATATATAAGTCAATATAATAAAGGCCATATATGAAAATCCACAGTTAATATTATCCTCAATGGAGGAAAATTAAAAGCTTTTCCTCTATAGTCAGGAACAAGACAGGGATGTCCTCTCTCACCACTTTTATTCAACAAATACTGAAAGTCCTAGCCATAGCAATGAAAATAAAAAGAAATAAAGGATATTGCAATTGGCAAGGAAGAAGTCAAACTTTCACTATTTGCAGATGACATGATATATATATGGAAAACTCAAAAGACAGCACCAAAAAAATATTAGAACTGATAAACAAATACAGTAAATTTGCAGGATCCAAAGTCAACATACAGAAATCTGCTGCATATCTACACACCGATAATGAAGCAGCAGAAAGAGAAAATAAGGAATCAATCCCATTTACAAGAGCACCAAAAACATTAAGATGCCTAGGAATAAACCTAACCAAAGAGGTGAAAGACCTGTACTCTGCAAACTATAAAACACTAATGAAAGAAATTGAAGATGACACAAAGAAATGGAAAGACATTCCATGCATTCATGGATTAGAAGAACAAATATGCTAAAATGTGTATACTACCCAAAGCAATCTACACATTTAATGCAATCCCTACCAAAATACCACCATCATTGTTCACAGAAAAAAAATTCTAAAATTTGTACAGAACCACAAAAGATCCCAAATAGCCAAAGCAACCTTGAAAAAGAAAAGCAAAGCTGGAGGCATCATAATTCTCGACTTCAAGTTATATTAAATCTTGTAGTGATCAAAACAGTAGGGTACTTGGCACAAAAACAGACACATAGACCAATGGAATAGAATAGAAACCCCAGAACTAGACCCACAAACGTATGGCCAACTCATCTTTGACAAAGCAGGAAAGAACATCCAATGGAAAAAAGACAGTCTCTTTAACAAATGGTGCTGGGAGAACTGGACAGCAACATGCAGAAGATTGAAACGAGACCACTTTCTTACACCATTCACAAAAATAAACTCAAAATGGATAAGGGACCTGAATGTGAGACAGGAAACCATCAAAACCTTAGAGGAGAAAGCAGGAAAAGACCTCTCTGACCTCAGTCGTAGCAATTTCTTACTTGACACATCCCCAAAGGCAAGGGAATTAAAAGCAAAAATGAACTACTGGGATCTTATGAAGATAAAAAGCTTCTGCACAGCAAAGGAAACAACCAACAAAACTAAAAGGCAACCAACGGAATGGGAAAAGATATTTGCAAATGACATATCGGACAAAGGGCTAGTATCCAAAATCTATAAAGAGCTCACCAAACTCCACACCCGAAAAACAAATAACCCAGTGAAGAAATGGGCAGAAAACATGAATAGACACTTCTCTAAAGAAGACATCCGGATGGCCAACAGGCACATGAAAAGATGTTCAACGTCGCTCCTCATCAGGGAAATACAAATCAAAACCACACTCAGATATCACCGCACGCCAGTCAGAGTGGCCAAAATGAACAAATCAGGAGACTATAGATGCTGGCGAGGATGTGGAGAAACGGGAACCCTCTTGCACTGTTGGTGGGAATGCAAATTGGTGCAGCCACTCTGGAAAACAGTGTGGAGGTTTCTCAAAAAATTAAAAATAGACCTACCCTATTACCCAGCAATAGCCCTGCTAGGAATTTACCCAAGGGATACAGGAGTACTGATGCACAGGGGCACTTGTACCCCAATGTTTATAGCAGCACTCTCAACAATAGCCAAATGATGGAAAGAGCTTAAATGTCCATCAACTGATGAATGGATAAAGAAATTGTGGTTTATATACACAATGGAGTACTATGTGGCAATGAGAAAGAATGAAATATGGCCCTTTGTAGCAACATGGATGGAACTGGAGAGTGTTATGCTAAGTGAAATAAGCCATACAGAGAAAGACAGATACCATATGGTTTCACTCTTATGTGGATCCTGCGAAACTTAACAGAAACTCATGGGGGAGGGGAAGGAAAAAAAAAAGAGGTTAGAGTGGAAGAGAGCCAAAGCATAAGAGACTCTTAAAAACTGAGAACAAACTGAGGGTTGATGGGGGGTGGGAAGGAGGGGAGGGTGGGTGATGGGTATTGAGGAGGGCACCTTTTGGGATGAGCACTGGGTGTTGTATGGAAACCAATTTGACAATAAGCTTCATATATAGAAAAAAAAAAAACAACAGTATGGTACTGGGTGGCTCAGTCATTTAAGTGTCCAACTCTTGATTTTGGCTTATGTTGTAATCTCACAAAAGTGAGATGAAGCCCCAAGTCAGTCTCCATGCAGGGCATGCAGCCTGCTTAAGATTCTCTCTCCCTCTTCCCCCTACCCCTGCTCTCTGTATCTCTCTCAAAAATAATTAATTAATTATTTAATTAATTAATTTTTAAAATAAAAAGAATCTCTTAAAAAACACTATGGTACTGGCACAAAAATAGACACATATATCAACAGAACAGAAGAGAAAGCCCAGAAATGAAACCCCAATTTTATGGTCAATTAATCTTCAACACATCAGGAAAGAATATCCAATGGGAAAGAGACTGTCTCTTTGACAAATGGTGTTTGGAACAGAACAATTACATGCAGAAGAATAAAACTGGACCACTTTCTTATGCCATACACAAAAATAAATTCAAAATGGATTAAAGACCTAAATGTGAGGCCAGAAACCATAAAATTCCTATAGAGAACACAGGCAGTAACCTCCTTGACATTGGCTATAGCAACTTCTTTCAAGGTGTCTCCTGGGGAAAGGGAAACAAAAGCAAAAATAAACTATTGGGACTTCATCAAAGTAAAAAGCTTCTGCACAGCAAAGGAAACTGCAAAACTAAAAGGCAAACAACAGAAAGGGAGAAGATATTTGCAAATGACATATCTGAAAAAGGGTTAGTATTCAAAATGTATAAAAAATTTATAAAACTCAAAATCCAAAAATACATAATCAAGTTAAAAATGAGCAGGAGACATATTTTTCCAAAGAAGACATACAGATGGCCAACAGACACATGAATAGATGCTCAATATCACTGATGATCAAGGAAATACAAATCAAAACTACAATGAGGGGGCACCTTGGTGGTTCGGTCAGTTAAGTGTCCAACTTCAGTTCATGTCATGATCTCACAGTACATGGCTCAAGCCCCACATGGGATTCTGCGTTGATGGCTCAGAGTCTGGAGACTGCTTATGTGTCTCCTCTCTGTCTCTCTGCTCCCCCCACTTGTGTTCTCTCTCAAAAATAAATAAACTTAAAAAAGAAACTATAATGAGATATCACCTTACACCTGTCAGAATGGCTAAAATCAACAACACAAGAAAACAACAGACGTTGGTGAGGATATGGAGAAAGGGGAACCCTCTTGCACTATCAGTAGGAATGAAAACTGGTACAGCCTACTATGGAAAACAGTATGAAGGTTTCTCAAAAAGTTAAAAATAGAACTACCTTATGATCCAGCAATTGTACTACTAGTGTTTACCTAAAGTATACAAAACTACTAATTCAAATGGATACATGCACCCTGATGTGTATAACAGCATTATCTACAATAGTGAAATTATGGAAACAGCCCAAGCATCCATCGATTAGTAAATACATAAAGAAGATGCAATATATACATACAATGGAATATTACTCAGCCCTAAACACGAATGAAATCTTGCCATTCACAACAACACGAATGGAGCTAGGTAAAATAAGTCAGAGAAAGACAAATACCATATGATTTCACTCATGTGAAATTTAAGAGATAAAACAAAGGAGCAAAGGGGAAAAAACAGTCATGTAACTATAAAGATCAAACTGATGGTTACCACAAAGGAAGTCGTTGGGGATGGGTTAAATAGTGATGGAGATTAAGGAGGGTAGTTGTAATAAACACCGGGTGTTATATGAAAAGCGTTGAATCTCTATATTATACACCTAAAATTAATATCACACTATATATTAACTGGAATTTAAATTAAAACGTCTAAAAATATCACTGCTAATTCCTTTCTGAAAAAAAACTATTTAGTAATCAGTCAAATCCAGTATTGAGCAATTCTAAAGATAATTAAAGAAATAAAGATTCCATTATAATTCACATTGAAGGATTCTCACTAACATAGTGTATATAGGGTTGGTAGATGAACCGGCCACCACCTATAGCTTCAAGAATAGTCATTCATATTTCATTTAAGTAAAAGAAAATTAAATGTATGCTGCCAAAATATTTTACAATCCATCTACTTACAAAAAGAATTGGTTTACAGAATTGAAATACATATTTAAAACAGGATAATTGAAAATAATTACAAATAAAAGATTTTACCAAATTTAATTCTAAATGTGCTTGAATATATGGTTAAAAGACAATGGTATTCGGCTACTTAGTTCTGATAATTGTGAAAAAGAAAGCATGTATGTTCTGGAAAACCAAGATTTTATTCTGGCAGTGCATATGAGACATATATACCACCTGCAGATCACTTTAGTAAAATAAATGGTAACTTGATGAAAAAGACTCTTTAGTATCAGTATGGTAATAAGAAACATTCTTCAACTGGATATACCTTCTGCAAACCTGTGATAGAAAGCAAGCAAGACTATTCTTTCTAAGCCTGGGCTGTAGGTAAAAAAATTAATAGGAATATTTCACCTACCTCAATAATACATTAGTTTCAATCTGATAATGTAAAATATAATTATAATGAAAAAGTAGCTATCTAGCAGTCTTAGTTAGCTGAAAAACTAACCTAGTTAACTACTGCACTGAGACTCCCATGTTCTGAAAAATGGGTGGACTGAATTAGAGTTCTTACAATGCACTAGAGGTCAGAATGTAATAAATCTACTTCTTCGTCTTATAGAATTTCCAAATTCAGATTCACATAAAATAAATGCAAAAAGATAGATTTCTGCATTAAGAGCTATGTCAGAGCAATCACTGAGGAGCAGTTACTGGGATGCTGCCTAAGAAATGGGATGAGCTTAGGTTTTCAGGCTCCTGATGGGGCAAATTATGATCAGTGAGACCTTACTTAAAGATCAAGTCATATATGGCATATGGTGAAAGTGTCTCATGCATACTTCCAAGTTATTTCTTTTTCCTCAAACCCTCAAACCTCCCCCCTTTTGACATGATCTTTTTCTTGACATGTTCTTTATTTTACCACAAATGTTGTAGTTTTTATCACAAGTAAATAGTGTGTCACAGTACCTATAGTCTATTCCCACCATCTAACCCTCCACTTCATTTCCATGTCAATAACCTTGAAGTTGATTGAAATATTCAGTCTCAAAAAAAATTCTGAGGAATATGTCAATTATCAGTTGAAAAAACAAACAATTTATTCTGTCCAGATTTTAACCCTCAGTGTGAATTAAGATGGACCAAAAATGAGAGAATCCCTCTGCCATCATATGCTTAATGAATAGTGGATGAAGAGGAGAGAGAAAGAGTTTGAGTAGAGTGACTAAAAAAGGCTAAGTTGATTTTTTTGTTGTGAAAACACAAGAACATCACTGGAATTCTCATTCATTTAGAAGAAAACTATGTAAAGTGACTTATATACCATCTTGCACATAAAAATACTCAATAAATTTTACTGTTACCACAACTACCAGATACACTCAATTCCTCTAACAGCAAGAATTATTTACCTAAAATAGGGGGCATGCCAGTAGATAAATATCTTCTAATGGACAAAATATCAGGATACATGATTATTAGTAACACTATATATCTTTATAAAAGAATTTAAACTTTTATGAATCTCTACTTTGAGTCTAAGAAAGCTGTCTTACTTTCAACAACTTCATGAATCATATAAAAGAGCAAATGTTTTATCTTACCTGAAATGTAAACCCATAATAGGTTAAAAAATACTTAGAAAAATAATGCCAAGTTTCTTAAGCTGAACTATAAATGTGCAGCATTGCATCAACTCCCTTTTTAAATACACACTTGCAGGCCTATTTGTACTTATCCCAGGAAAGAAAGCATAGGAATTGATTAAAGTATTAGACCTTAAAGTTTTTCTGACCATTAAATTGGTTTTCAGGGACTTGCTTTCTATTTGCACAAATGAAGTTTACTCAGTAAAACAATTTAAATTCATTTCATGGTGATGCTTCTGTTATGACCTTCCTACTGCCCATATGCTTAATAAAAATAAAGTTGTACTAAAAAATAAAATTTATAATATTTGTATAAACAATATTTTAAACTATATAATATTTTCTCATTACATTAATACAGCATCATTGTGGTTTTAAAACAAATCTTTTACTAAGACACCAGATTCTATTTAAAGTACAGTAAAGTAAAAGTTATTCAGTGAAACATTCTATTTACATTTGTGTATCATAAAGAACACACATCTTACATGTCTTTTCTTTTTTTATATTCTATTTATTTATTCATTCAAACTTTTATTTAAATTCTAGCTAACATATAGTGTAATATTAGTTTCAGAAGTAGAATTTAGGGGTCCCTGGTTGGCTCAGTTGGTTAAGCATCCAACTTCTGCTCAGGTCATGATCTCACAGCTCGTGAGTTCAAGCCCCGCGTTGGGCTCTGTGCTGACAGCTCAGAGCCTGGAACTTGCTTCAGATTCTGTCTCCCTCTCTCTCTGAGCCTCCCCTGCTCATGCTCTGTCTCTCTCAAAAATAAATAAACATTTAAAAAAAGTAGAATTTAGTGATTCATCAGTTACATATAACACCCATTGCTCAACACAAGTGCCCTCCTTAATACCCATCACCCATTTAGCCCATCTCCCACTTACCATCAATCCTGTTTGTTCTCTATAGTTAAGTCTTTTATGGTTTGCTTCCCTCTTTCTTTTCCCCTTCCCCTATGTTCATTTGTTTTGTTTCTTAAATCCCACATATGAATGAAATCATATGGTGTTTGTCTTTCTCTGACTTATTTCACTTAACATAATACACCCTAGCTCCATCCACATTGATCCAAATGGCAAGATTTCATTCTTTTTGATGGCTAAGTAATATTCTATTATATGTATATACCACATCTTTTTTATCCATTCATCAGTCTATGGACATTTGGGCTCTTTCCATAATTTTGCCATTATTGTAATGCTGATATATGAACATCAGGGATGTGTGTCCAATCAAACCAGTATCTTTGTATCCTTTAGGTAAATACCTAGCAGTGCAATCGCTGGGTATTAGGGTAGTTTTATTTTTAACCTTTTGAGAAACCCACCTCCTATTTTCTAGAGTGGCTGTACCAGTTTGCATTCCCACCAGTAGTGTAAGATGGTTTCCCTTTCTCCACATCTTCACCAACATCTATTGTTTCCTGTCTTATTAATTTTAGCCATTCTGACAAGTGTGAGGTGGTATCATAATTTTGATTTGTATTTCCCTGATGATGTTACTGAACATCTTTTCATGTGTCTGTTGGCCATCTGGATGTCTTCCGTAAAAAAATACTGATTGATTCCTATCTTCTGCCCATTTCTTAACTGGATTATTTGTTTTGGGGGTTTTGAGTTTGATAAGTTTATATATTTTAGATACTAATTCTTTATCAGATATGTCATTTGCATGCTTTTTCTTAATGAAATGGGGATGACTATCTAATTTCCCCATTTCAAGAAACAAGCATATCAAAATCTATAATTAAAATATAAACTGTTAAGATACTCATATTTGTATCATACTATAAAAGTACTGTCCCCAAATCTCCATGTTTCAAATTATAAATGTGATTTAATAGTGTGCTCTTAAAAATTATTTTTATTGGGTTATTTTGTTATACAATTTGACAAAAGGAAGCATACATTTACTTGTTTATCTGCACCAAAGTAAGCCATCTTTGTCATGTATTTTTCTCATGCATAAACAAAAAGCAAATTAACTTGTGGTAACAGTATTACATTATTTCCAATTACAGTATTACCAATTATTTCATTATTTTCAACTGGTTGTAAGTTCATTTAACCCACTAATATTAATACTGGAATAATTGTTGGATAGCCAAAATGGGTTCAACCATATTAGAGGAAAACTTTCATTATATTCTTAACCAAAAAAGAAAGGGGTATACCCATGTCCAGAAAAAATACCTTCTTAATTTAACAAGCAATTACCTAAACACTAAACCATAAAATTTTATGGGCCTCATTATTATCTTTATTTCCACAGTGTTTGTTTCTGAATGTCATTAAATTAAATGGTTCTTCAGAAAAGCTGGATACTCTCTGACCTTCTATAGAAGTGAATTTTGTAAGTGAAGTTAGGGCTGCTTACTAAAGCATCTAATTTTTCTTCAATATTAACTGCCATTTAATTTTAATTTTCTTTGTTTATATTTTCAGGCAGAAGGTTAAAAAAGGTATTTCATTATTTTTAAAATGATACATTTTAATCTTCTAATTTGCAATTCCTAGTCAGTTTTTCTTTTCTGTCAAACCTTTAGTACACTCAATAAAACTTTTCTGGTCTGCATTATATTTCTTTAATGTAAACCCAGCAAAGGACCACAGTACTCTAAATGGGGCAAGACTTAACTTTATAGTTCATTGTTAAAATTTCCATCATGAAGGGAAAATGATACCTACTCCAAAGGAATGGTATAAAAAAGGGGCAAAATCATCAATTAATTACTCTAAAAATTATTTTTAAGTTTGTTTATTTATTTATTTAGAGCACAAGCTGGGGAGGGGAAGAGAGAGAAGGGGACAGAGGATCCAAAGCAGGCTCTGTGTTGACAGCAGAGAGCTGGATGCAGGGTGCAAACTCACAAACTGTGTGATCATGGCTGGAGCCAAAGTTGGACGCTTAACCCACTGAGCCACCCAGGCGCTCTAAAAATCATTAAAAGCTTAACAAAGCTTAACAAAAGCTTAACAAAAAGTCAAAATGTTAACAGCACACATTCACTTAAGTCCCTCCTATTTGTCACACATAGGCCCTGGGGGCTACACTCTCTATGATATGGAGTTCACAAAATAACAACAAAGTATATACATTAGATAACTAGATGCAAAAGGTATAAATTTCAATCTCCCTCATAAATATACAGTATTAAGTTAAGGACAGTCTAAATAAATGAAGGGATATACCATGTAAATAGAAGACTAAAATTTATAAATACATCAATCCTTAAAACTATATATGAATATGTAAATATATGTGTATGTACATAGACACACACTCACACACACACACACACACACACACACACACATTCTTCCCAATTCATGTTATAAATTCAACTCAAAATCAAACCCCCACCTTTCTACCGAAATTAACAAAGTGACTCTAAAATTTATATGGAAATACAAAGGACCTAGAATAGCCAAATTATCTTTAAAAAAAGAACAAAGCTATAGGACTAACACTACTTGACCTCAAGAACTTACCTAAAGCTACAGTAATCAGGAGTGTGGTAACAGAATAAAGACAAATAAGTAGATAAATGAAACAGAAAAGAATCTAGAAATAGACCCACAATTATAGGGTCAAGCAATTTTCAATAAATATGCCAAAGAAATTCAGGGATGGATGAAAATTTTTTAAGAATGGTGCTGGAACAATTGGATATTCTTATAAAAAAGAAAATTAACCTGTAGCTCCTGCCTTACACCATATACAAAAATGAATGATAGATATAAACTGAAATAAAAATTCTAAATCTTTAAAGGTTTTAGAAGAAAGCACAGAATAATATCTTTCAGACCTGGGAGTAGGCATTGGTATCGCAGACAAAATATCAAAAGCAATACTATAAAAAAATTAATTAGACTTCATCAAAATTTAAAACTTCTGCTCACCCAAAGACACCATAAAGAAATTAAGTGAAGCCACAAACTGGGAGAAAATATTCACAATATTCTGATAAAAGATTTGTATGCATAATATGTAAAGAACATTTACAACTCAACAATAAGACAAACAA
Source organism: Panthera tigris (assembly GCF_018350195.1). Taxonomy (NCBI): domain Eukaryota; kingdom Metazoa; phylum Chordata; class Mammalia; order Carnivora; family Felidae; genus Panthera; species Panthera tigris. The sequence goes on along the minus strand of NC_056667.1, from coordinate 196,405,531 downwards.
TTCAACTAAAAATGGGCAGGACTTACACAGAAAGCAGGAGAAATGAACAGCCAATAATTATACATACACACACACACACACACACACACACAAACACATTCAACACCATTAAGTATTGGGAAGTACATATCAAAACCATAAAAAGCCGCTACTATACAATTACAAAAATGGCTAAAATAAAAAACCTTAATGAAACTTAATGTTGGTGACAATGTGGGGCAACTAGAACTCTCATATATTGCTACTGAGAATTTAAAATGATCCAACTGAATGTTGGAACATGGACTGTCGATTTCTTATAAATATGCACTTATCCTAAACCAAGTCTAGAAATCCCACGCCTAAGTTTTTAACCAAAAGAAGAAGACACATTCCCATAAGAAGACATACACAAATCTTCATAGTAGTATTATTCACTAGGGACCACATTTGGAAACGATCTAGTAGAAAAAGAGTAAACAAAATGTGGTATACATCACACAAAAGAATACTACATAGCAATAAAAGGGGAAAATTACTGATAAATTCAAAAATCATACACATATTTTACAGAGTTTATGCTGAGTATAAGACACCAAACACAAATAAATGCGCATTCTATGATTCCATTTATGAAATTCTCAAACAGGCAAACTGGTCAAATATCAGAATACTGATATATCAAAACACTGATTGCAGGGGCAGAGATGCAAGGGACATGCAGAAAGGACACAGAAATCTCTGGGTAGATAGGAATGTTCTATATTAAGATGGGTATGGAGGTCACAAAACTATCTGCCAAAATTCTGTAGCTACGACTTGTACATTTTAATTTATGTAAATTGTAACTCAAAAAAAGAATTGTAAAAAGGAAGATATTAAGTGGGTGCAGGGTGGGGTGTGGGGAGGGATAGAGATGAAATAACAACAGCAGAAAGATGCTAAGTGTTGAAACTAAGAGGCCCATGAGGTTCATTATTCTATCTTCACTTTCTAAATGCTTGATATTTTTTCAGAATTAGAAGGTTATTATATGTAAATAAATAAATTGCTGTGTACCAGCCTTCTAGAAGAAATCCCACTTTTGGTTGTTTATTCAGTGTTGCTGCTATTGCTAATAAGGTTGACAAAGATAATGATGATGATGCTATTCTACCTACTTAATATATATCGTATACCAGGTACTATGTTCATTATCCTGTAATGGGTAAGTCAGGTACAATTGTTGCCTTCATCAAGTTTACAGGAGTATTGGGAAAATTAACAAGGAAATACAATATAATATACAATACAAACTCAGATAGCCATAAACTGTAGTGAATGTTATGAAAGAAAGAAAGGGTGCTGTCATGCAGAATACTGGTTTAATCTTTATTGAGCACTGACCATGTAATAGGCATTGTGCTAAACACTTTTAAATTATTCCCCTCAGGGAAAGATAATATCAATCTATTTACATAAGATGAAAATGACTGATAATTATATTATTATATCTAATAAAGGGTAGAGCATCATATATTTGTGTTGCTCTACCCACAAATACCTGATCTGATATCAATGTCTGTTCTAAACCAAAATCTGAGTGGGGTTAGTAATGCTGAGTTTGATAACAGCAAATACTGTATTTTCAAGAACCTAAATGTACCATAAAATTTTGTTTGATTTCATTATTATTCTGCTGTAGCCAGATAAGTCAACCTACAAGAAGGTTATGCAGGGTATAATGTATTCCCTATTTCCATCATGTCCCTCCATCCAGTCTATTTTCCAACAAAAACAAGCTCACATGCTTTTCTTCAAAACTATCCATCGGCCTCACATCTCGCTCAGAGGGGAAAAAGCAAAGTTCTAACAAAGGCCTGTACCAATTGCCCCTGGTTCTAGTCACTACGGTCTCCTTACTAGTCCCCTAACAAACCAAGCCATGCTCACCATAGGTTCTCTGTACTTCCTCTTCTCTCTGCCTGAAATTCCCTTTTCCCAAGTTTAGACATGACCTTCTCCCTCAGTTTCTTCAGATATCAGACAGGACTTCCCTCACCACCCTATATAAAACTGCACCCCATTTATCTCTACCAGATTTACGCATGTTACTTTTCTTCATAGAGTTACCATCACATGTTATATGAGTTACAATACACATGTAGTTAGTGGCTATCTTATTAGACAGAACAGCCTTAGAGAGTATTAGTAGTGCAGAGATAGGAAATGGCGGCGGGGGGCGGGGGGGGGAGGAAGCCTCTCACTGAGTGAGTAGAAGAGGTAGAACATCATGCCGTCACGGAAAGTGAAGGAATAGAAGAATGAAATAGGATGCACAGTTGAGTAGAATAGGTGTGGTGGAAGTCAGACTACAGGATATTAAAGTACAAGTACAATGAGGCTTTAGGAGTAAACCATCCAACTGAGAATATTTTCAATGTCTACATTATGAGAAGGTGACATAAAGCACTAGTCAAGATACAAAACAAGAAAGCAAACAGGTTCTTAATTAATAAAACTTGTAATAGCTTTTGTGGACCTCAGACTGAGGTGAATATTGTACCATGTCAACTACCAGGTAAAACAAGGTTTATGAAATAGTGTCAACTGTAAATGATATGATAATTCCAAGCGATGCTTTCTAGTCTTCATTCAATGATCAACAACTCCTTAAATGTGTGGCAGGTTGCTTAAATTCTACCCCTGCATTTAAAATGACAATTGGAATTACATCAAAATAAACTATTGAAACTACATCAAAATAAAAAGGTTTGCACAGTGAAAGAAACCATCAACAACAACAAAAAAAGCAATCAACTGAAATGGAGAAGATATTTGCAAATGATATATCCAATAGGAGGTTAATATCCAAAATATATGAAGACCTTATACAACTCAACACCAATTTTGAAATGAGTAGACAAGCTGACATTTTTCCGAAAAAGACATACAAATGTCCAACAGACATGTGAAAAGATGATCTACATCACTAATCATCTGGGAAATTCCAATCAAAATTACAATGAGATATCTATTACCTCACACCTGTCAGAATGGCTAGTATGAAAAACAAAAGAAACAAATGTTGGCAAGGATGTAGAAAAAAAGGAACCCTCATGCACTGTTGGTGTAAATGTAAATTGGTGCAGCCACTATGGAAAAGAGTATAGAGGGTTCTCAAAAATTAAAAATTGAAATACTATATGATCCACTAATTCCACTACTGAGTATTTACCCAAAGAAAATGAAAACACTAATTCAAAAAAATAAATACACCCCTATGTTTACTGCAGCATTACAATAGCCAAGATATGGAAGCAACCTAAAGTGTCCATTGATAGACAAATGGATAAGGAAGATGTGATATTCTCCCTCTCTCTCTCTCCCTCTCTCTCTCTCTCTCTCTCTCTCACACACACACACACACACACAAATATCATGCAGCCATAAAAAGGATGAGATCTTGTTCTTTGCAACAACATGAATGGATCTAGAGGGTATTCTGCTAAGTGAAATAAGTCAGAGAATGAAAAACACCATATGATTTCACTCATATGTGGAATCTAAAAAACAAGACAAATGAATAAACAAAAAGTATAATTAGACCTATAAATACAGAGAACAAATTGATGGTTGCCAAAAGTTAAGGGAGGTGGAGGGGAGGGGAGGATGGACAAAATAGATGAAAGAAAGTCGTAGATACAGGCTTCCAGTTATGGGATGAATAAGTCACAAATAAAAGGCACAGCATAGGGCATAAAGTCAATGATATAATGGCAACAGATGGTAGCTACATTTGTGGTGAACACAGCATAACATATAGAGGTTGAATCACTATGTTGGTTCAGGTGAATCACACCTGAAAATAATGTAACAGTGTGTGTCACAAATAAAAAAAAAATATTTAAAACTTTAGCAATCTAGAGCCATGAATTAAAGCTCATTTGAGAAAATAAAAACTTTTCCCTATGTTCTTGTAGCTAAAAACACCTGCAGATTAAAAGTGAAGGGATGGAGAAACCTTTATCCACAAATAGATGTCCAAGAAAGCCAGAGTAGCAATGCTTAATATCAGACAAACTCGACTTATTTGTTCTTGTATTGTTTTTATCCTGCTTTGGTATCAGGGTAGTACTGGTCTCACGGAATGATTTCGAATGTGTTCCCTCTATTCTGTTATTGTAAGATTTTGATAAAGATTGTCATTAATTTTTTTTTTTTTAATGTTTGGTAGAATTCACCAACAAAACCAACCAAGTGGCCTTGCAGTTTTCTTTGCTCGGAAATTTTTGATTCCTAATTCAACTTTAATTCTTGTTATTAGTCTAAGAAGATTTCCTACTTCTTGGATAAAAGATTCATGATTGAATCATGGTAACTTGTTTGTTTTTAGGGACTATTTTTTTCCATAAGTTATCTAAATCGTTAGTATATAATTGTTTGTAGGAATCTTTATCACAGTGCATATTTCTGTGATTAGCTCTTGTATTGTTTTCTATTCCATTTCTCATTTTGGTTTTTGAGCCTTTTTTTTTCTTAGTTAATACAGTTAAAGCATTGCCAATTTTGTTTTTGTTTTTTTTAGAAAAACTGGTCATTACTTTCAATGTTATATTATTATTTATACTGATCTCTATTTTATTTCTGATTTTTGTTATTTCCTTCTATTAAATTTCAGCTAAGTTTCTTCTTTTTCTAGTACCTTGTGGTGTAATGTTGCTTATTTGAACTTTTTTTCTTAATACAAACATTTATAGCATAAATTTCACTCCAGCATCTGCCTTTGCTGTATCCCATAGATTTTGGAATATTGTGTTTTCTTTTTCTTTCGTTTTGAGAAATATTTTGATATGCCATTTGTTTTATTTGCCCCATTGTTTGTGCAGTACTGTGTTAATATTTACATATTAAATATTTAATATTTACATTGTAGATTTTCCAGCTTTGTTTTATTGTTGTACCATTGCAGTTGAAAAATATACTTGGTATGATTTCAGTCTTCTCAAATTTGTAATATTTATTATGTTTCTTTTTTTTTTTTCTTTTTTTTTTCAACGTTTTTTTTTTTTTTTTTTTTTTTTGGGACAGAGAGAGACAGAGCATGAACGGGGGAGGGGCAGAGAGAGAGGGAGACACAGAATCGGAAACAGGCTCCAGGCTCCGAGCCATCAGCCCAGAGCCTGACGTGGGGCTCGAACTCACGGACCGCGAGATCGTGACCTGGCTGAAGTCGGACACTCAACCGACTGCGCCATCCAGGCGCCCCTATTATGTTTCTTTTTTATGTGATTTAACCAGGGGATTTTTCTGTGTGTATTTGAAGAAAATGCGTATTTCTATTTTTCTTGGAGGGAATGTTTTATATATATCCTATAGAACCATGTATTCTGAAGTATTCAAGTAAAAAAAAAAATGCTCTTGTTGAAAAAAAGTAATCATTACTTTAACTGAGGGCACACATTGAAAATAAAGCATATCAGAGGGGAGGCGAGTGGGGGATGGGTGAAAGAGATGAAGCAGATTATGAGTACACGTATCATGACTGGCACTGAGTAATGGTGTACAGAATTGTTGAATGACTATATTGTATACCTGAAACCAACATAACACTGTATATTAACTACACTGGAATTAAAATTAAAAACTTAATTAAAAAAAAATATTAGAGGGGTGCCTGGGTGGCTCAGTCTGTTAAGCGTCCGACTTCAGCTCAGGTCATGGTCTCACAGTTCATGAGTTCGAGCCCCGCGTTGGGCTCTGTGCTGACAAAGTCTGGAGCCTCCTTCGGATTCTGTGTCTCCCTCTCTCTCTGCCCCTCTGCTGCTCATACTCTGTCTCTCTCTCTCAAAAATAAATAAATCATTAAAAATAAAATTTAAATAATAATAAGTTTCAAATAATGAGTTTCAAAATATGTTTAAGCAAGTGTAATAGTAGTAATTGTGTAAGAAATTGCATTTGGATGTTTTGCCTATTCTTTAACGTATTTAAAGTGGTCACAATAACCAAACACATGTAATTTAGAAAAAACTTTTAATGAAACTTAACTGATTGCAATACCTGTCAAAACTTACAAAACAAAAGGATTTGTACAAGTTTATCTTATGTTTTTAATTTTTAATTGAGTATTAAAATATATGTGCAATAAATATAAAAAATAAAATGACAAGTGGTCAGTACTTTAATATAAAAGTACAGTTATATTCTCCTTTTTCAAGAAAGATTGTCATACTACTATTTATATTATTACCCTAATGTAGCTAGTATATACTTTTACCTTTAATGTAACTATAAATACTTTTTAATAGTACATTTTCCCCCTTTAAAACACCTCTGTGTAAAGAAATTTTCCAGCTATTTCTAAAACTTTTTTTTATCAAGGTATAATTTGTACATAACATTGTACCAGTTTCAGGTGTACAACACAATGATTCATATTTGTATATAGTGTAAAACAACCACAATAAGTATAGTTAACATTCATCACCATACATACATATATATACCATACATGAAACTATATTTTATATAAGACAATCCGCATTTGTAGCAAGATAGGGAAAACCTCAGTTCTAAAATTGGAATTGCTTACAACAGAGAAAAAGACCATTTTTTTTAGGTATAGCAATTCAAATGATATTTTAGAGTGAAATATTTCCCTTCTCATGTCTTCCTTTATGCTTCATCATTACTGAATTTCAAAAATATTAATGATGTGATGATTAAAAAAATCCAAGGATGACAGCCTTTAGAGATATTGATAATAACTGACATTTTCAAAGTACTTTGTGATTTACACAGTTCTTTAATATAGATTGTCTCATTTAATTATCACATCACTCCCTAGGAGTTAATAATATTATGTATAATTACTCCCAGTTTAACAATAAGAAAACTGAGTTAATAAGTAGCAGAATAATGGAAGCCAGGTATTTGAACCTTAAGTTTGATACTCTTTCCATGGCATCTCTCTTCTCCAGATAAATATTAACCTTATAGCTACATGATTTCTCTAACTTTTCTAGATACATCATTAAATGCTACCAGTATTATCAGGACAATATATAACATATCTGTAAGCCCAACTCTTTTTACATACTAAATATTCTTATTAGAAAAAAATATTTAACATCTACACTTACCTTGCCTCAAAAAATAGCTTTAAGGGGCGCCTGGTGGCTCAGTAGGTTGAGTGCCTGGCTCTTGACTTCAGCTTAGGTCATGATCTCATGGTTTGTGAGACTGAGTCCTGTGTTGGGCTTTACACTGTGAGCACAGAGTATGCTTGGGATTCTCCCTCTCCTTCTCTCCACCCCATCCCCTCGCCCCTCCTCTCTCTCAAAGTAAATAAAAACATTTTTAAAAAATCTTTAAAAAATAAGTTAAAAGAAAGAAGTAGCTTTAATCCCAAAAAGGAAAACTTTAGGGTAAATTCTATAAAGGGAATCCCACATTTATTACTAATTCCTATTGGAAAAATATCTTCAAAAGTCAAATTGAAAAAGCTGTGTGATAAAACATTACAATTTGGGGCAAACTTGTAGTAAGACAGTAGTAGTTGGTAATATTTACAAAACATTTTCTAAGAATATATCCAAAAATTAGGTGCCATGAAAGTACAAAGTACTTAATATTCACTCAATGACATAAATATTAGGAATCTACTAAGGGTCAGGCATCTTTCCTTCAAATTTTTCATGTCAAGTAGATTAAAGCAAATATTTTTCTTTTCTAATCTGTTAAAGTTTAATTATATCAAATAAGATAGATTTGAGAGAGAATCAGAAGCCATTGAAACTAAAATTACACTTTAATAAATATAGCAAATCTTATATACATTTAGTAATCTGATATTTTAGTAAACACAAACAAGAAACAGATTTCATTTGAGTGATATCTGTTTAGATTATGAGCTAATAATTTGCAAAGGTAATAGTTTATATGGTTTTGATTATAGCTATTAAATATGATATTCAATAATAAACCAGTGATCAACAATGGTTATTTAATGTCACTATGGCAAAACTCATTGAACAGAGATTCTATCTATTCAAAGGAAAATTAGCAAACTCAAGCAATAATTCAAAGGAGATCAGGAACTGAAACAGTATGCCAAGCATCACTCTGAAAAATTTGCTGTGTCAAATTCCCAGTGCATCCATTAGGTGTCTATACAATAACACAGTGAGCAGCAGGGCCAATAGTGCAAACCACTTCTGAGAAATGAACTAAGAATAGAGAGAATGCTGGTTCTAGTGACTTATCATTCCATGGATCATCATACACTTCTCTCTAAAACATAAAATATCAAACAGTATACCCATAGATAGTATGAAATTTGTACAATGTGTAAAAACTTTCTATGAGTGTAAATAGTAAGTGAATAAATGATCATAAAAATGATCTTTTATTCTTTTATTCACCACGACCTTTTTTTATTTTATTTATTTACTTACTTTGAGAGAGAGAAAGAAAGAAAGAACATGACCAGGGAAGGGGCAGAGAGAGAGGGAGAGGGAGAGAATCCCAAGCTGGTCCACACACGACACAGGGCTCGAACTCACAAACCATGAGATCATGACCTAAGCCAAGAGTCATATGCTTAACCAACTGAGCAACGCAGGCACCCCTCACCACCACCTTTTTAAAAGTAGCTTATCTTAAAAATTTTCCTCACTTTGCAATACAAAGTTTTGTTTCTTTAAACTTTTTTACAAAGATTTTAAAATATTATGTTCCTGTATGGTAGTTCTACTTATCTAATGTTTGGTTTTAGTATGATTCTTTAACAGAGAAAACTGTATGTTTAATTAAAAAATGAACAAAGCATGAACTTTCTCTACTTCATATCTAAGCATTGATTTTCCATCTAATATCATCTTAGATGAGTAGATTCATCCCTAGTCAACACATTCACATATGTATCTTTGCCAGAATAACAGTGCTTATCTAAATTTGTTCGCCAAAACTGCATGTCTTTCTATAATTTTAGAAAGAAAGATTTGGCTTCTGTCAAGTTTCTTCTCTATGCATAAATTCACGCTAGGAGATTATAAAATAGCAGTTTCCTTTGGGGAATTTTCAAATACTAAAATTTCTCTAGCGAGAAATACACTATCTCCTTCCTTCCTCTCTGCCTTCTATAAATTTACTATAATTTCAGAGATTAGCTTATCCTCATAGGGGAAGATTTCACAAACCATGAAAAGACTATGAAAAACATAAGAAAGTGAATGCCACATAACAAATTAACATCTCCTATACAACTCCCTGCATTCAACTCTTGCTAGTGGGTTGCAATTGTGAGAGTTCTGATCAGTTCAATTAACTTGCTAGTGAAGCCTGTCACATTCTTTCTAACTAGAATTTACATAGAATTCAGTTCAGAATTAAAGCTCTGGTACATTAACCACGTGTTAGCTTCATTCAGCTCTTTACTTCTATTTGGTCCAAAAGAAAAAAAAAAGTCATTTAAAAATTAACATACTCAGCTGCCTGTTTGTAGTGTTTCAAGTCTTTCTTCAAATTTTTGTTCTCATTTTCTAAAAGCATATTCTGGGTGTAGACATCTGGAACATTCCCAAGATCTCTAAGTTCAGTTAGTCCCTTCTGTATTAACTCATACCTAGGATAAAATCAAACAAAAGGTTTTATGTTGTTGCTTTCTACTAAATTGGTTTAATTTATGTATAATTCAAAAAGTTCTCCTGGGGGATATTTATAGAATTGATTTGTGGCATTAATTTTATAAATTAAAATGTCCACATTTACAATATATATTTAAAATAACAAATAATTAGTTGCTAGGTACTCATATCATCATAGTACATAAAACATAACCAAACATCTCATATGTTCCAGGCACTAAGTCACTAATTCACTAACACTGGTGAAATTAACAAAATGGTCCAAGCCCCCATCTGTTCTAGTGTGGATAGTGATATGTTCCATGAAGTAAAATAAAGCAGGATAAGAGGGATAGAGAGACTAAGATAGAGACTGATGGGGGTGTTTGTGCTATTTTACATAGGATGAACACAGAAAGTATGATTGGTAAAGTGATATTTGAGCAGAGAACTAAAAGAAAGGACTAAGTCATGTAGATATGAAGGGGAAGAGCATTATTGGCTGACAGAAGAGTAAATGTAAAGCCCTGAGAAAATTAGATGCTTGACATGTACCTTAAAAAGCAAAAAGCCAGAGCAAGGGAGAGAGTGGTGAAAAATGGGTCAGGAAGACAGCAGGGAGCCAGAGAGAAAAATATGATTTTACTTGAATCAGATTGAAGCCATTGGAAGGCTTTGAGAAACAAGTTACACTGATCAGATTTATGTTTAAAAGGATTAGTCTGGCATCTCTTTGAAGAAACTAACTCTACAGGAGCAAGACTAGAATCAGAGATGCTGGTTTGGAGCCTGTTGCAATAGTTCAAAAGAGCAACAACGGTGGCATAAACAAAGTTGGTAGCAGTAGAGATTATGAGAAACAGGTCCCTTCTGAACAGGGTGTAAAACCGGGGCCAACTTATTGGTGAAGCCAAAAAAAAATTTTCTTATGAGTCAGCTGCCACGCATTGGTTAAAAAAGTGGTCAAAGATGACTCCACGGTTTCTGGTGGAACAACAAACATCCATTTATGAAGATGGGAATGAATGCAGTAGGAATTGGGTGATTGGAGAAATAAAGGAATTGCTTTTATTCATATTAAATGCAATATGAATATATTGCAAGTGAAGATAAATACTGGGAATAAATGTCAAGAGTTCAGGGAAAAAGTCAGGACACGGAATTCAAACGTGGGAATCATCAGTAAAGAGATACTATTTAAAGTTACAAGACTGTTGTTGAAAGTGCTGCTATAAACACTGGGGTACAAGTGCCCCTATGCATCAGTACTCCTGTATCCCTTGGGGCAATTCCTAACAGTGCTATTGCTGGGTCATAGGGAAGATCTATTTTTAATTTTTTGAGGACCTCCACACTGTTTTCCAGAGCGGCTGCACCAGTTTGCATTCCCACCAACAGTGTAAGAGGATTCCTGTTTCTCCACATCCTCTCCAGCATCTATAGCCTCCTGATTTGTTCATTTTAGCCACTCTGAATGGCGTGAGGTGATATCTCAGTGTGGTTTTGATTTGCATTTCCCTGATGAGGAGTGACATTGAGAGGGAGGGAGCCAAACCATAAGAGACTCTTAAAAACAGAATAAACTGAGAGTTGATGGGGGTGGGAGGGAGGGGAAAGTGGGTGATGGGCATTGAGGAGGGCACCTGTTGGGATGATGAGCACTGGATGTTGTATGGAAACCAACTGGACAATAAATTTCATATAAAAAATAATAAATAAATAAATACAGAAGATTTAAAAAAATAAAGTCATAAGACTGAACAAGGCCAGCTAGGGCATGACTATAAACAGAGAAGTAAAGAAGTCCCTGGACTGTTTCAAGATTGGGAAGAGAAAGAAAGACTACCAACTAGAGACTAAGACAGACAAGGGCTAGTGAAGTAGTGGGTGAATATGAGAGCACCGTTGCTCTCAAACCAAGTGAATAAAGTGTTCCAAGAAGGAAGAAATGAACAACAGTGACAAATGCTGAAAACAGACTGAATAAAGAGGAGTACTAAGAATCAGTCACTGAATTTGGCAATGTGCAGCACTGAAAAAACTTTCAGCACAGTCATGGAGACAATAGTGCACCCAGAGTAGGTATAAGACTAGGACGTGAGGAACTGGTAATAAACTCTTTCAAGGAGACATACTGTAAAGTGGAGCCTAGGAAATCAAGATTATCCTATAAAAAGGATGTGGAGTTCAGGGTGTTTTTTGTCTTCCACTTTTTTAAAAATATAAAAAATATTATTGGACATCTATATGCTTATGAGAATGATCCAGCAGAGAGGGGAAAAGTTTACAATACAGAAAACAGAGGGGCCAATTGCTGAAGCAATGTCCTTGAACAGCTAAGAGGATCTGGGGTCCAGTGGACAACTGGAGGGATGGCCTTAGATGACAGTGTGCATGGCTCAGCTTCTGTGACAGGTGAGAAGCATGCCTGAGAACACAGGTGGCAAGCTAGTAAGTAGAGAGGGAGGCAGAGGTCATAGAATGTCTATTTTCTCAGTGACATAACGAACATCAGAGAATCATTTACAGATTTTTAAATAATTATAATTTTAATTATATGTATACATGTAGCAACCTAAATAAAAAAGTATAAACACAGAAAAACATATCAGTAATAAAGTTATTAACAAAGAAATACCTACAAAGCTTGCTATATAGATGAGTTAAACATTTGTTTAAAAATGTTTAATTATCAGCATTTTTATGTTATAAATATTAATTTTATTACTATATTACACATTAATAGAAGCCCTGAAGAATACCCAAAGGGTTAAGATAATAGAATCAATATTAAGTCGGTCAAGTGTCTGACTTCATCTCAGGTTATGATCTCACGACTTGTGAGTTCAAGCCCTGTATCAGGCTCTGTGCTGACAGCTGTCTGTCTCTCTCTCTCAAAAATAAATAAACATTAAAATTTTCTGTAAAAAAAAGAATCAATATTAAGTAGTATTTGCCACAATTTATAAAACAACAAAATAGATAACAATTTAATCATAAATTCACCACTTCATATGTATTTAGAATGTGATTTATACTTATCTCCAAAGAGAAGATATAAGGGTTGATTGAAATATTAGCCCATGAAGTTTTTCTGACCATAAAATTGGTTTCCAGCAACTTGCTTTATTTAATGCAGAAAAAAATCTTACTAAAGAAATCATTTCAGTAAGAAAAAAAAGTGGTATATAGTCCTTTTCTACATTAAATGTTATGTAAATAAATTAATATGTGGTAAAATAAATACAAATCAAGCATAATACATCATAACACATACTATATCATATATATCTTAGGACATTCAAAAATAATTTATCATGACAAATTTCTGTAATCTATATAAAAATGTCAAAGATGATTTAAACTCACTAATACTATTCTAATACTATAAGATCACTAGGAATCTTAATCTACAAATTCTAGAAATATATTTCTCAGTAAAACAAGCATTTTGTATATAAGATATTTTGTTTTTGTTTCAGATGTGTGTGTGTGTGCATATGTGCATGTGTGTGTGTGTGTGTGTGTGTGTTAAAGAAATATCCTGGCCTTTTTATTTCTTCCTCTTTATTCACTCACACTTAGAACAAGACTGAAAAGTGTTCAGATGGGGAAAAAAGATTGTTACATAACTATTAGGAACTGGAAATAAAATTGCCAACAGAACTGCCAAAAAAATTACTACCAGGAAAATTACATCAATGGTCTTCACATTTACCATTAAGTCCATAAACTACTTAGAATTATATAGAAGTGGAGAATGTGCATGTATTTCAGGGAGAAAGTACATAGACTTTCATACAATTTGTCTATGGTGTAAGGCCCACTGTCACAAATGAGAAATAGTATGACAGAATTTCAGTAAACACATCAATAGTGTCATAAGAGTAAAGTTAGTTTTCCTTCATGATGGCACCCAAGGCATAGGATATAAAAGACAGGAAAACAGTAACCTAGATAATAACAAGCATCAAATGAGAATTTTTCCTCCATGTTTTCAGGGACAGTTACAGAAAATACTTACCAACAAAGACAAAATTCCATTAGCTACTGCTAACCCACAGTGCAAACAATTTGAGTTTCATATAAAAAAAATCACTACTACACACACATACACACACAATCTTTTTGTGTGTGTGAACAGCCAGAAAATAGTTTAGAATTTGCAGAAAAAAAAGAGCTTTCTGGGCCATGTGTTCTCCACTGTGCTGTGACTAACAAACTGTGCTGTAGCATGAAAGCAGCCATACATAATACCTAAAAGAAAGGTCATGGCTATGTGCCAACAAAATTTTATTTACAAAACAGGGGCAGGCCAGATTTGTTTGCTGACCTTGGATTTAAAGAATTTACTGCAATTACTGTTTGAGGATTAAAAGGCCACAAGCCAAATTTTACTCCCAGGTTTTTTGGTGACTTTAAGGGTTTTTTGTGTTACAAACTAACAGTGAGGGAACCTTGTTTTGTCAACTTTTGTAAGATTAAATGAATTCAGAGCAACGAATACTACAAACATTTTTATCCATAATAAAAATGATAAAAAATATACTCTGTATTCGCATAGTCCTACTATTGCAGAATAGGTAAAAGTTTCTGATCAAAGTAAAAAATGTTTCATGTGAAGAAAAAATATCCAAGACTGTAATCTTATCACAAACAGCTTGTAAACTCATTACAAACTGACATCTAGGAATAAGGACACAATTATTTGAACCACAGTATCACTAAACAATATAATAAAGAGATACTTTATAAGAATCTTACTTTAAGATTGTAGTATTATACTAAATGGCACACTTACACAGGGGTTCTATACGTCCTAATTATATTGTAGTTTCCTAAAATTTCATCTCAATTCAAATTGCTAAATCTAAAATGATAATATGACACAACAAGCACTTAACCATTAAGAGTATACTTGGTTACAGATTTCTCAAAGGGAATCATTTCACACTTTGGCCTAGACAAACGTGCAAGTACTATGTCCTAACACATATTCTTAGGAGAAAAAAAGGAACTGAACCACATTAATTTTTCATTTCATTAGTACTACAAATTAATCATCTACCTACTTTTACAAAAATGTATTTTCTAATACATTTGTAATTATTTCATAGGGCATTTTTATAAATATTATTCATGTAATTTCTAAATTTAACAGGAACACTATTTTTCTACCATCAAACTTGCTGTTTCTTTAACTGTATTAATGAAAAATGGTTCTTTTCATTAAATATATTAACTTTAGATATGCAATTTAAAATAATAAAACTAATTTCTTCTATCTACATGATCTCCATAGATCAGAACCAAAAAAAGCAGCAAATAAAAACTGCATCACAGTTGGATTAGTAGAAATTAAAAATTGCCCCATATATTTATTTAAAATTAGGATTTAGCCCCCAAACACTATAAACATCTTTATTTATCATAGTATTCCCTTTCCATGATATGCAATGGCTTTTAAAGTTCAAACATATTTTTACATCCAATTATTTAACAATATTTCATTAAGGAATGTTAGGACTCTGAACACATGCCTGGTGACATTACTGCTGTAGCAAAGGAATAAAGACAGCATGCCTGATGATTTTCATACCCAATAAGTTATTAAAATTTTCAATTATAACAAGAAAATCTGCATTTAGACATCATGTGAAAATATAATTCTGCTTATTTCCAAATGAAGAAATATTTATATAAAAAGAATCAATCAGTTGTGTGAGTAGAGAAAGGCAGGCCATCATACTATAAGGAAAACAAGCAAAGTAGTACTCTTGGTAGGATATCTTAATGCAGAAAATAATACCCTTAATAATTATGCAGAACATATAGAAAACTATTTAATAAAAGACTTTGTTTTGTACAACCCCAGGAGATATTTCATTTTCTTGATTTTTGAAAATCACCCAAATATAAGAAAGATGTTTAATAAAAATCTCTTTTAAATTAATACCCTAATTATGTGAATGTGAGTGTGTGAATGTGTGTGTGTGTGTGTGTGTGTGTGTGTGTGTGTGTGTGTGTATGTCTAATGGTTTCGCTGGTGAGGCTGGGAAAAGTTTCCATCCATTTCAACCATTTTGCATAAGCTGAGCAACTTCAAGTCCTTTAAGACACTTAAAAGTGGACGTGTTAGCATTTCTAGAGAACTATTTATCCACATAATTGTTTACCATTCAGACTGAAAACAATCAAGAGTTCTGGTCATTCCCATTTTGATTAGGAAATTGCAAAGAAAGTCTTCTATTACTTCAGGTACTGGTTGCTTTGAAGGAAGGACTGTTTTCTGCTCCTGAAATTTAAATGTACAATTATTTATTTTGAAAATATAAAATCATCAGTAAGCTTTTGTTAAGTTTATTTATTTTCTTTTTTTAAATGTTTATTTACTTTTGAGAGAAAGAGAGAGAGAGAGAGAGAGAGAGAGAGAGAGAGAGAGAGCATGAGTGGGGAAGGGGCAGAGAGAGAGGGAGACAGAATCCAAAGTAGGCTCCAGGTTCAGGGCTGTCAGCACAGAGCCCAACACGAGGCTGAAACCTACAAACCATGAGACCATGACCTGAGCCAAAGTCAGACAATTAACCGACTGAGCCACCCAAGCACCCCTGTTTATTTTGAGAGAGAGAGAGACAGAGTGAGAGAGGACGTGCCCACAGGTGCTAGCAGGAGAGGGGCAGAGAGAGAGGGAGAGAGAAAATCCCAACCAGGCTCTACATTCAACAGGGAGCCTGACATGGGGCTGGATCCTACAACCCTGGGATTGTGACCAGAGCAAAAATCAAGAGTCAGATGCTCAACTGACTGAGCCACCTAGGCACCCCTTTCAATAAGCTTTGATTACTGGTACTGAAAGGCTGTTAATTTATTCATTCACTTGTTCATTTTTTCATCTAATTTTTTTTGAGTGCTATGCTTCAGGGACTATTTTAATCACTAAGAATAAAGCAGTAATGAAACTAGATAAGACTCAGTGTTCATACCTAATGGTCAAGTAGATGAAGACAGAAAATGAAAAACTAAATTAAAAATATATAATATGGCAGATGGCACTAAGTGCCTGGGAGAAAAAAAGCAGAGGATTGAAGGGCAGGAGAACCAAATGTATTAGAACACAGCCATGCTCATTTTTTACATATTGTCTATGGATGCTTTCATACACATGACAGAGGTGAATTGCAACAGAGATCTTACAGCCCTCAAAATCTAAAATATTTACTATATGATCCCAGAGAACATGTTTGCAGACCCCTAGACTAGAAAAGTGGAGATATTTCAGCAAGTGAGATATGAAATTAGAACAGCCATAAAAACTATTATGTCACATAAACCCATGTATAAAATAAGACAAATAATGGGTAAATTCTTAAAAATATCAACAGTATGGTTGCCCCCAGAGTGCATTTTCTTTTCATTGGCAAGAACTTATTAATCTAACTGCCAATCATTTAGACAGACAGATCTATTTTCATATATAGAAACCCAGAAGTAGACTTTCCTTCTTCATTGTCCTTCTTAACCTGGTCTTGATTATATACCAGGTAAATGTTACATACCTAGTAATAGTTACATAGAAATGCAGTGAGGAAAGAATCTCTGTTTCCCTAAAAATTTCTTTTCTTTTTTTAAATTTTAAGTTTATTTATTTATTTTGAGAGAGAAAGAGAAAGAGAGTGCGTGCAAGCAGGGGAGGGACAGAGACAGAGGGAGAGAGAGAGAATCCCGTCATTGTCAGCACAGAGCCCGATGCAGGGCTCGATCCCATGACCCACGAGATCATGACCTGAGCTGAAGTCAAGAGTCAGGCACTTAACCAACTGAGCCACCCAGGTTCCCCTAAAAAGTGCTTTTCAAAAGAGCTATACATAACTTACTGCTGATCTTAATTACTAGTAGTTGCTACAACCTTCAAACAGTGATCAGTTGAAGCAAATTTGGTGGGCTACAGAAATTTCCTGACAAATTAATAGGGTTTTAAAATGAATTTTTTTAAAGCTCAAGTAGAATAATTTGTAATATCTTTCCTAAGGTCATTTTAAAAGATATTATTGAACAGTGTTGATTATATGCAGGACCCTACATCACACATGGAAGATGTCAAAGCAGCAGAATACAGCATCCCTGTCTTCAGGTCTTTGCATTACGGTGGAAATTTATATATAACCACTGGGTAAGGGTATAACACTGTTGGAAGTAGACATTCATTTTACAATAATAAATGATACCTTGGCATTTTTGGTCAATAAATTTGAAAATGATATTTAGAATGAGATGGAGGATAGTTGAAGGAATTGGGAACACAGGAGGAAAAGGACAGAGAGACTATACCTAATCTAGTTTCTAAAGATGTCTGTGAGCTCATGTTTTTATGTACATTTGTATGTATGGTCTGGTAGACTCCTGCCTTCTCGAATAGTATTTTCTTTCTATTTCTTCCTGAATACATCTGATACATATACTGTGAAACAGCCAAAGCAGAAATCCAACCACCTTAAAATGCCATGTTTCTTATACATGGAGACTTACAATCCTATCAACATATTATACACACATGCATACACATACATGTTCTAAGCTATAATGTGATCATAAATGTTTCTTTTAACTTTGCATATAATATTCACTCAACATATATTTGCTGAATGTCTCCCACATGCCAGGCACCATGAGAGGTGCTAGGTATTAAATTTGAATGAGATACTTCCCTATCTCAAGGAATGAAAGACTAGTTGAATAAAAACAACATATCCCCAGACCACCTGGGTGGCTCAGTTGGTTAAGTGTCTGACTCTTTACTTTGGCTCAGGTCATGATCTCACAGTTTGTGAGATGCAGCTCCACAACAGTCTCCCTCTCTCTCTGCCCCTCCCCCCATTCACATCTCTCTCTCTATCTCTCTCTCTGTCTCTCCTCCCCTCTCTCTCTCAAAATAAATAACTTAAAAAAATTCCCCTACCACATTCTTTAGTAAAAGAGCTCATAAGAAAAAAAGTTGTAACATATTAAGCATCCCTATCAGATAAATATTTCCATGAAAAAAAAACCCACAGAATTTTGCAAAATACATTTTAGTATCTGTATCCAAAACCAAATTCTGTACATTAGAATTTAAAATCCTTGTTTTAATATCTGGTGAGATTAAACAGGCAGAGTTCTGAGGGAAGGTGTCATTTGTCATAAAGTTATGCAAGAGTAACCATGATGCAGAAAATGACAATCCAAAAAAGAAGAAATATGAATACTTACTTAAAGTTAAGGTGTGATGATAAAATCACAAGAGAAAAAGGCACAGCAAGGGATAGGACTGTATTTACTAAGTAAAGTACTTAAAGTTTAAATGACTTTCCAAATTTCACATTAAAGTCTCACTGCTAAACTACAGGCTGTGTTCAAACTACACAAACTATAGGTTGTGTTCAAAATTCTCACCAAAATCTGAGTATCTGTAGCCTGTTCTTGGACCATCTGAATTGCTTTTGCCAGATCTTCTTCACCTTCTGGAATGCTAAAATTGTCATCTGGTATCTAAATCAGAGAAAGAGTATAGAAAGAGTAAGCAGGAATATAAAAGTAACTTACTTCATTTCAGAAATAATTTTTCCTCATAAAATAAAGGATCACAAAAATAGACACCTTATGTAAGATGCCATGTAATTCTGAAGTTCTGTGACAAATGGATAACCAAGTAGGAAGCTTTCTGACTTCCTTGTAAACATCATCAATGTCACTTCTGATAAACTCGAGATCAGTTTATGGGCATCTGCTCTTATCTATAATGACAAATATAGTCTAACAACTCTGCGGAGAAAAAATGTAAGACCATTTCTTTTTCATAACTACAAGTAACTGCAAATCTCTAGTTTATTAAAAAAAAACAAAACAAAATAAAATGAAGCTGACTGCCTGAATGTTATGCTCTTGGAAAAATGCAACAGACTCTAACTATGATAATAATGATGGTTAACATTCACTGTGTGCTTCTTACATGCTGATGAGTTTTATGTATCTTACATTAACTCCTTCAGTAATTTCATATGGCACATATTCATATTATCTCTATTTTACTAGTATAATAAAAAGTTATCTACTGTTTGTCCTTTTACTTGCTCAGGCCACAAATTGCCAGGCTTGCTTCCACAGTTTCACTTGCAGTGCCTATCCTTTAGGAGTGATTCTAGGTGCCACATCTCAGAAGGAACAATAGGTCCTATCCAAACAGTGAATGAAAGGAAAAATTTGAGGCAGGAACTACATTACACACAGAATTAGAGTTAAGCTGAAAGGAAGCAGGGGATCTGACCTACAGCCAGTAGTGGGAATCT
Organism: Panthera tigris; assembly: GCF_018350195.1. Taxonomy (NCBI): domain Eukaryota; kingdom Metazoa; phylum Chordata; class Mammalia; order Carnivora; family Felidae; genus Panthera; species Panthera tigris. Next base: position 196,385,622 of record NC_056667.1, on the reverse strand, counting down.
GGAAAACCCATCCAAGAGCAGAATGGATGTTTGGGAAGGAATGCCTGCTGGACAGGCAAACTGTAGTAAGGATCCACAAGGCAGGGGATAAGGAGTTAACTTTGAAGCACAATTAACAGGAAACCAAAAGAGCCAGATGGATTAACCAATCTAAACTTTTAAACAGAACTTTCACACTTCACTCTTAACTAGCTGATATTAGCTAAATTCAGTTGAAAAACTAACATCTCTTAAGGAAAACAAAAAATAAAATAAAATAAAATAAAATAAAATAAAATAAAATAAAATAAAATAAAATGAATATTTCATAAGAATGACAATGAATTTACAAGTAAATACTTAAAATGAAAAAATTACCTCTTCATATTCATAATCATCTTCAGATGCCTCAGTTATGGTGACCTCTGAAATCATGTCAAGTTTCAATCTCAAGATATATGGGATAAAATGATTCATTTAAAATTGATTTGACATTAAAATTCGGTATTAGATCCATTTATCTCACCGAGTTGGTAAATGTAATATAAACTCTTTAAAATTACTCTTCCCCATATAACCTACAAATATAGATATCTTAAAACAAAATATTTTTATTATTATTTTAAAGCATTGCTCTATAGAACCCAAACCTATAAAAAACTACATTCCCATACATCTATTTACTATCTAATGAGTTCCAACTTGATTGCAAGGCTTACAAAAATGTGCATGGTATATATAATAAGATAGTATAGATTAGAAAGAGAAAAGAAAACTTATGGACATGAAAACTATGACAGTCAATTTTTTAATTTATCTCAAACTAATTTAAATTCTCAGAGCTCCAGAGTCATTCACAGTGCATTGTGACTTCTTAAAGTATTACGAATTTCTAAAAAGCACACCAATATCCATATATAAGTAAAAAACAGATTTCAATGTTTTCATAATAAAAATTACTTAAATATCTTCTTATTTATTATACATTTCAAGTTTAAAATTAAATTTCATTCACAGGAAAGGCAGCCTAATTAAAGCAAAGTATACAGTAATCATAATTCAATGGTCCATAAAGTATCAAGAAATAAGCATTAAAATATCAATGGAAATGACTAGTAAAAAATTCTAACAGCATTGTTGTAAGACTTTCAAAAATCATAAGTTACTTTAATTATAAATGAAAACTTCAAGATAATGTTTAATTTTGAAAGAAAGCAAAGCATATACCATTAACATTTTGTTGGTTGGTGGGTTTACATTTCTCTCCATATGTACAGATGGGATTATGCCAAGTTCATTCAAAATGTATGAAATTAAACACTTTAATGTATAGCAATGGTTACAAAAATCAAAGACGAGATTAGCCTAGCTTTTGTTTTGCTGCTGGTTATGAGAAATTATCTTCCAAGAGTTAGCTAAACGTGTATATAACAACTCATGCTGTTTGTAATAAGAACTGGTATCACTTATACAGTATTTAAGAGAAGCAGACACTGTCCCTCATTCTCATCCTACCTGCAAGCTATAATCATCTCCATTTTACAGATCAGGACTCACAAGCACAAGGTTACACAGCTAGGACCTAACACAGTTGGTGATCAGCCCCGGAAGTACAGGTTTCACTATGCTATACTTAAACCTCTCTTGTTATTCCATGTTCGTCTTCTATGCTATGTAAACACTTGAAGTGTTTGCCAATTATCTTCCACACAGTTCTAAACCTCTAAAAGATGGGTTATACGGCTTTGTTACTCAGTTCCATCATAAGCAGTAAGTCTTCACTGTTTATCCAACTGGAAAGTCACTTAAGCCTATTTCAGTCACGAACAATTCTTAGGAACCAGATACCATCAAAAGGCCAGTATTTCATTGTCAAACAAGTTTATCTCCCAATAATATGGTGAAAAGTAATTTTGGCTCAAAAATAACTACTTAATTTAACTAATTAAATAAGTAAGTAAAATAACTAATAACTAATTAAAAACATGGTAGATTAAACTACTACAGAAAAAAAAAAAAAAAGATGCAACCCTGCAGCTGATCCTATAATACCCGTACTGGGTAATTTACCCATATGAACTTCATATGGCAAATTTACCCATACTGGGCACCAGGAGTGAAGGACCTACCTATATTAGTTAATCTACTACCATGGAACAGTTTCCAATAGCACTTGCCTCACTCTCTAGTCCCTTGCCAGCAGCCTTCTTAAGAGACCACCAGGCTTCCACTAACAGTCTGATCAAAGTATTTAGTTTTCACTAACATCCTACTTAAAGAAATTCTAACATCTGTCCTATTTCAGTTCCAGAGCCACTCTAATACTTTAAAGGATTTCTTATGTTAGAATCCCACTTTCAGCTGCCAAAATCTGTACTTTTTATTACTATTGCTTAACAAACTCCCCAAACCTTCAGGCTTAACAATAAGCATCCATTACCTCATAGTTTCTGTGTTCAAGAATTCAGTAGTGGCTTAGCTTGTGGAGTTTGATTTGGGGTCTCTCGTGAGATCTCAGTGAAGATTGCAGCTAGGGCTGCAGTCCTCTGAAGGCTCGGTGGAGGCAACAGGATCCATTTCAAAGATGGCTCTAACATTGTTGGCTAAAGGTTTCAATTCCTCCCCATGTGGGTCTCTCCACAGGCGTCTTTAGCATTCTCAAGACATAGCGGCTAGCTACCCCCAGAATAAGCAATATAAGAAAACAAAGTGGAAGCCACAATGTCTTTTATGACCAAGCCTCAGAAGTCACATCATTGGTTACATAGGTCAACCCTATTCAGTGCCTAAGGGAGCTAAATAAGAGCATGAGTACAGGATGTGGGAATCACTATGGAAGCTGGCTACCACAGATAAATTGAGGAGTTTCAAGAGTATTAAGAGTTAATGCATGTAAATCACTTAGAATGGTGCCTAGCTTATAGTATATGCTATGCAAGTATTTGTTATTATTTTCCTTGTTCTAGAAAGAGAGGAGTACCTGTGGAGAAGTCTCATAAGTCTCTCATGGCCTAGTTCCCCCAGGCTTTAAAATGAATGCATTAATAAAATTCATTCTAAATCTTCTTCCTTTCTAAGTTTAGATTTTTCTGATACATTTTCACTTTTTTCAATAAAATTTCCAGAAGCTCAGCTACAGGAAATCAGTCTCCTTTCTATGGAAAAGTATACTAAAACTTGATTTTGTAAGAAGTCACTTGTCTTTAAGTCTCCAGAAAAGCAATGTCATTCTTCATCACTGCTCATACCATAATAAATTTCACAAAGAAGTAAATATTCTAAAATCATTTAGATAGACTTTAAAATTGTAAATTATCCAACTGGCAAGATTAATGTGAGGAAGAAACATCAAAGCATAGGTTGTTAAACATGGCAATACACAGAGAGAAAAAAAAGATTTGTCCTCAAAGCTTTGGAAATATCAGACAACACCTGCCATACTGCTACCCAGAAAATATCTGAGGCAACAGCTTTTGAACCCTAATAATATAGTTTCCCCAAAATCAAAACAGTAAGTGGAAAAATAACTACCATTTCATAAAGCTTAAAAGTTTTGTCATATGGATCATTATCATATTTATTCTCACAACAATCCTCTGACATTGAGTAACACAGATATAATCATTTCTACATAAAAAAATAAAAGAAAGAAACTTAATCAAGGAGATTAAAAAATCTTCCAAAAATCATATACCTATAAGTGACAAAGACAAATTTCTTGAATAAAAATATCAGGAATTTTCTACATTATCATATTGTGTCTACAGTGACACAACAAGAATGTGCAATTTTTACCAAAATCCTAGGTACTTACTTTCCAAACTTTCCAGTGTTATATCATCAACAGCTAAATCAAACCATTTAAATAGCTCAATTTGAAGACCCTAAAGGAAAGAGAAGTATAAAAAAGGGCAAACATACCAACCCAAAGATTAAATTAGCCAAGGGCAAGAGATTAATGAGACAAAAGGTCAGGAAGAGGACAAACATCCAAAATAGGAACCACTATTTTCCTTGACTGGTATTTTCAGTATCCACAAAAATGATCCGTACATAAAATCTTCCCAAGAGCAACTGAGTTGAAATGTGACGTTGAGGTGCTACCGAAGAAATAAATGTACTTTGGCATGTGCGTTGGTATGCATCTGTCTGGCTGAGCTGGCTAGCAACACATGGACAAATGCACAAATGAATCCCCAAATGATTGTGTGGCAGTTGACAAATATGCATATAGTACAAAATATAAAAATAAGTAAGTATGGAAATTCAAAGAGAAAGAACAGAAATAAGATAAAGATAAGGATACAGTACATGCCATAAAGTCTCATGAACTCTGTCAAACATAAGCCACAGATCTGACCCAAAGCTTCCCCAGCAGTCTGGGTAAAGAGGGGAATGTAATCAGATACGAATTCCATAACCATCCAACGAAAACAGATGAGTTTCTCAGCAGATGTACAGCAATTTCTGGTTGTGAAGCCCGAGAGAAATTACTCTCTCCCATTCTCATAAAGAGAACACTGTGGATTGTACCGATATTGATTCCCTTGGCCATCGGGACAGCCAGAAAGACTGAGTGAAGCAGGATCTGATGGAATACCATGTGTAAAAAAAGGTTGGAAAGACTGCTTTAGAAGCAATGTTGGCAGAATAGGAATAAGCAATTGACCAAGAATTGCCTGAATGATCAAAACCCTCTACTCTCATTCTACTTTTACTGGACAACTTTCTCATGTGTAATTTAATCTCTAAGGTGATCCTATTCTGCAGGAAATGTCCATACAATTAAGCTGGTCACAGTTCTCAGGCAAAGTGATTTTTTTTCCATTGCAGAATAAACCAGAATTCTGGCTCAAAATCAGTTTCTTAATGCCAAGAAAAACCCTCTTCTTATTATCTGTCTAGTATTCCTTCAAAGAACATTGTTAAACTCCATTTCCGAAATTCATTTTTCCCTCCTTTCTATTCTCTTTAGGTCTAGCTATTGCCTTTCTGCCTGCTTAATGCTAAGTTGACATCTAATATTGTGCCTAGTGTTCTAGTCTCCTCTTGCCCAGGGTAAGGTCGGTGATTCCACTTCCTCTCTGACCTGCAGCCACAGCCCTTAGCACCACCCATTTCTAGGCCACATTCGGTATCCCAGAATCAGAGCCTACACCCAGACTAAGGGTCCCACTCCACATCTCCCCTTGCTCTGAAAGAAATTTAGTAATACTTGTGATTTGCATATAATTTGCATATTATGTATCAGTTCCCTGATGGCACTAGGTCACCATGGGTGAACTGCCTGGCAGTTTCTGCACTGGCAGAATCTGTACCAGATCTCGACCTTGTAGATCCTATCAGAAAATAGGACAATATACGCAGAAACTGCCAGGAAACCCTAAATCCATCACAGTACTACAGAAGACACAACTGCAAGAAGCCTCAGAGAAGCATTTCAGCTGGCATAATGGAGTCGAGCTTGAGGTGACAGTTGATATGATGGGGTCGCAAACAAGGCTCTACAAATGAACCACAGCCAGAAAACTATAAATGATTTTTAGATGTGAACACCATACAAAGTGTTCCTCACACGCTCGTCTCTTCCCAGTGCTGCACTGGAGGTGCATCACTGCCAGCAGCAGCATCTTTACAAGGAACTGGAATGAAACACACAGTTAATTATATTTTACATGATTTCCCAAAGCTACTATAGACAGAAACTGCTTTGTAATCTTTGCCGTCACTGCAGAGCCAATGTACGTAAAGGCAATCTAAAATCTAGCCTGGATCCTTCATGATCAACATTTTACTTACGAAATTGAAATAAAAGTACTGTAAATGGCAGACATCACAGCCATGGTTCCCTTTCTTAGGAATGCCAGTTTGAATAATATAACTTAACTGAATAATAGACACCGAAGATGGCAGATAAGTGGCTACCACTTGCTGCCACTTTCTCCACTGTTATTTGTTTTCTGCAGTCTTTCCCACCAAGTCTTCAGGAGGTCTCAGAATCTTATTAACACCACATACCAGGGAGCCACTACCAATTCAACAGACACGGCAAGAGTGGAAATTTATTGGCTACCCCTGCCCCAAACACCATTGCACATCTTCTGCCTCAGAAGGTGGAAAATAACTTTCTTTTCAAAATATAAGGCTCACTGTTCTCATAGCGGGTGGTGGTTTAAGTTTTTCCAACTTTATGCCAGGAGATCCAAAGATATGGGCTCTATAACTAAAAATATAGATATACCTCTATCTGAAAATATGATGGCTAGTAGTTAAGAAATTTGTTTACAGCCTTATTATTCCAATTATATTCTTTAGACCAGCAGCACCAGCAACACCTGGGAGCTTATTAGCAATGCAGAATTTCAGCCCTCACTAGAACTTACTGAATTAGTCTTCATTTAAAGATCCATATCTTTGATTCATATGCACATTCAAGTTTGCCCAGACTAGAGGACACACAACAAATTCTTTCTTTCTTTCCAAATAGCCTATGATTTTCATGCATGTAAAATTCACTCCAGACTTAGTAACATGCCTTTTGGTCTAGATTCTACATTCAGACTGTCTATCCTTGTATTTGAATATATGTAGGGTGCAACTAAGATGCCATGGACAAATTAATTTTCCCAATGATAATAAGAAATAGATGACTTGAGTACCTAACAATTATTAAGGATATCTGCTCACTCAATACTACAAAGATTCCAGAGAAGTAACATAAGAGATGGGAAAAATCACTAAATGTTAAAAATAATGAATAAAAAGACTGTTAAATGATAAAAATTCAATTTTAATTAAAGTTATCAGTGAATATTACTATTACAATGAATGATTGACTAGGGATATAATTTAAGAAAACAAGCATGCATCTTAGATGAGGTGTCTAAGTGTGTTCACCATATTTCAGTTGACTAGTTTAATGGAATCTTTAATTTTGCACTTTCAGAAATAGTTGACTTTGGGACTGAATCCACAGTTGATCAGCTTCAAAAAACTGGTTTAAACTCACTCAACCCTCAGAAATTGCTGGTGGGGCCAGAGCAAACCTCTTCAGTGGTCAGCAAACTTATGTCCATGATCTAAGAAGCCAAATTCTTAGCATTGGAATGCGTTGAAAGATAAAATAATCAAAATCCAGCTAGAGGAGCAGAGAATCAGTGCAAAAGGAGGGAGATAACAAAGACAATACCTTGGGGGCTCCACTTTCCTAGAGTCCATGTATTCCATTATTCTTCCTTGAACATTTCTTTTGACATGCAGCAACAAAATCAATTAAACACTAGCTTTCTTAGTACAATTCATTCCAGCTTGCATCTCCCAATTGGACTGGGCATTCCCACATGTCCCTAGCCATACATTAACTGTAGTTCCTACTCCATATGGAAAACCTTACCCAAGCTGTCCTGATTTCTAATAGAGAATTCATTCATAAGAGAACAATCAGCTTTCTTTACATACACTCGACCCTTTACAAAGCACATAGCTAAAATCTGGTCTTATGTTTTACAGTGTTGCAAGTATCTTTCTAATGAGGAGTTCTCCAGAGGATTCATGTGCTTTCATAAACAGATTTCTTCAAAGCTCTGGATATAGCTAAGAAAGGAACAATGTACATGTATGTTTGTATCTTGTGCTGAAGTTTAAAACATAAAAGCAATGATATTGTGAATTGCTTCAGAAGAGAAACAGATAACACCTGCCTTTACAGGTAGTAGGTTACAAAGAAGAGGTGTTGCAGGGGTAAGAATTATTTTTCCTGCATACATTCTCTAAACTTACAAAGAAAACGGGGACTTTACTTAATGAAGCCATTCCCCTCATGGTGGATCCTGGCTGTTTTCGGTTTGGGCCCTAATAATTTGTACATGTTCTTTACGTTTGAATGTTTAACAGCAAAGAAAAGGGTGACTTCCTGAAGAATTACAGTCAACCTCTTTTAAAGATTTAATATTGATATCTTGTTGTCTAGTATTCTAAGGAGCATCTGTTCAGTCATAAATAAGCGAAGCCCAAGACCAAATGCAGTAGAAGTGATTAAGTATATGTGCAAAGTAGAGAACATCAGATTTCTGATTCATTTGTGCATATTATAACTTTTATTTACCCACTGCAATAGCTCAATTAAATTACCTGAAAGCTAAAGACTTTAAACCCAAGAAAGTCTCACTTCAGCAACTATCATAATTGCCTTAAGAAACAATGTCAAATAACATTATACAGTCAACTCTTAATTATGCATGTTAAGAGAGCCCAGGGATACAAGGATAATTGGCATTCAAAAGTAATCCTCAAACTTCATTTTAACTAAGAGTTAAAGCCTCACTTATGACTGAACTTCCCACCTAAACAATGAATGTAGGAAAACTAGCTATCTGTGTAGTTCTGCTATCCTTGGACTACCCTTTGGTTGAAATCCAAAACAGTAGTCAACTAAAGGGAGATGGAAGAAAAGCAAAAAGGCAAGATAATTCATAAACCGGATAATAAAATCCTAAAAAGTTAGAGTTGCTTATATTTACAAATGTGATTATTTGGAGAAATCTTTGTCAGGCAGGTTTTTTTTTTTTTTTTTTTTTTGCAAACTGCTATACGTTTGCAGTTGTAACCCAGTGATCGCCTGGAAAATTAAGTAAACCGAAAAGCTGTATTATATGGGAGTCCACCATTTATTCCACAGGGATATCTGCAAAAAAGTTAACCCATTGTGATTGCCTCATGTTAACAAACCATGCATTACAGAAATCATCTTAATGTAAACAAAAATAAGATGCTGGTTACCATTCACTACCAGGGACACTGAAAAACTTTATACTTGATGCAGTTAAGTTCTGTAAGAATTGTTGGCTCATTTTCGAATTTAAAAAGGAATTTTACTGGGGAAAGTAGCTATTTAGAGCTCTGAAAAGAGTACAATGCCTCATTTAAGACACTAAGGCACCTACATATTTCCTTTAAATTGATTTTGAACTATTGAAGCTTATATTCCTATAAAGATCATGTTTGCATTGAAGAAAATACCACATATTCTCTTTGATCTTTTCAACTAAGTTCTTCAAAGCTCCCTGAAGCACCGGTGTGTACAGAGCCTGAGTCAGGACAGGTGAACCAGTTTGCCAAAGCCCACAAAACCAATCATTGCCGAATCTCTGAAGTCTTGAATTAAAGCCGGGGGATTCAAAGTTGGACAAAGAAATAATAAAGCAGATTTTGGAGTTTCCTTGATATCTTTAAGAATAAAACAGATAACCGTCTCTCTCCTACCTGCCTTAAAAAAGTAGACACCTTTTTCTCATGAACTCTCCTTATCTCTCCAGTACAATTACTCTACATGCCCAGCGGAGGTGAGCTCAAAGGCCTTACCAAGAAATAGTGAACCTAATTATTCACATATGGCTATTCCATTTTTCTGGTATTTCCACTGATAATTGCTTATCACTGTCTGGTTTCTTCCTAACACCTCTGAGCCTTTTCAGCTCACCGGGTCATCATTTAGTTGCTTTAAAAAAAAAAAAAAAAAGTAACAATTATTATTAAGTAGCCAAAATTGCAACTACCAAGGAAGTTGACGCTACCACAACAAATCATTTAAGCATTGGTCAACTGAACCATCTACAGAATCACAGGTTGAATATTCTGAGCTTCAGCTCCTTAAAACGCAAAGGCCGAAGTCTTTCCCGGTCTCCTAACTTTCCCGACTGAATTGGTTCCCACGGTATTCCGCAGGTTTAGGGCTTATTTAGGAAAATCACTAAGCGAAAGGGGGGTTGAATCAATCTGTTGTACCACCTTAACATAAAACTTCCATCCAAAGTTTGCAAAGTGGTGACTAAGTACCAGATTCCTGAAGGTTCTTCCAACAGGAATGCGGCAGCCTAACACTCCGAAAAGGGGAAAAATTTAGCGGGTAGCTATCAGGGGAACAAGGTGCGGGAGACGCCACCATGAGGTCCAAGTGGCGTCTCGGCCGGCTTGGTAGCCACAAGCCTCAGAGGGCGCCCCCCAGTGGGAAGCCCGCGCCCTCGTCCCCAACCCGTTACCAAGGGCAGCGCCTGGAGGCCGCGCCTACACTTAAGGATACGCTCCAGGTAGTAGGCGCCCTCGGCGGCCACCGCCTCCGCGGTGTCCCGAGCAGCCGTCAAGCCCATGCCCAACGCTTCTTCCAGGACCCGCAGGGCCAAGGTGGGCATTCCTTGCTTAGCAGCCATCTGAGGCGGAACGGCCCGCTGCCTCCCTAAGAGCAACTGCGAAGACGCCTGCCCGAGACCGCACGCAGCTCTCGCGAGACTCTGACACCCTCACGGCTTCCACCCAGCCAGTTCCGCGCACCTAAGGGTTGCTGCAGCCCAAAGCTTTAGGGCCCTCTGAGCTTCACTGGTTACCATGGCAACGTCGTTGCCTAGTTACCCTAGGACGCAGCTCCTGGAGTGGATGAGATAAAACGCAAGAAACAGTCGGCTTGGATTATATACATTTTGTTGCCGAGCCAGCTTGGGGTTTGCTTTGGTTTGGTTTTCATTTTAACCCTAGCATTTCTTTCTCACTTGGTTGGCTTCCCTAAGTTGTCTTTCTCCCGGTTCTTGCATGCCCATCATCAGCTACCTAATTTTAAATGTGTGGAGAGCCCCCATTATCCACAGGGAAAACTCCTGGAAAAGAGGAAGAACCTCAGTGCCAAGAGGGAAAAAAAAATTTTTGTAGAAAGCATAATTGAGAGGTTAACTCGGGGGAACTACCAGCCTCAGACGCTGAGCAACAAAAAACTAGGATAGGGGCGCCTGGGTGGCTCAGTCGGTTAAGCGTCCAACTTCATCTCAGGTCATGATCTCAGTTTGTGGGTTCGAGCCCCGCGTGGGGCTCTGTGCTGATAGCTCGGAGCCTGGAGCGTGCTTTGGATTGTGTCTCTCCCCCCCCCCCCCTGCCCCTCCCATGCAGAGGTCTCAGACAGAGGTCTCTGTCTCTCAGTAATAAAAAGTAAAAAATTAAAAAAAAAAATAGGATAGTCACCTTAGTCAATTTCCTTCTTGGGTTCCTTTAAAACGTTTATCTGAATATCTGTTTTGACTTAGGTTTCATACACTGGGACTTGGAAGAACATTTGTAGCGTTGACCCTTGCCAAGAGAAAGCCACTTTCATAAGAACTATGAGGTACAAATAGTCCTAACGTAATGTATTATAAATGATATTTGTCCAATCATGTGCACTCCTTTTGCAATGACAGAATCTTCCTCAGGTTGTATTGTGTATATATCAGAAGCATGTACTGAGCCTTTTTCTTTGCAGATTCTTTTTCAGTCTATGTTTTTTGATGAAAACTGAATGCCAAACAGCAATTCACTATAAAAGCTCCCATTTACTACCAAAACAAAACAAACAAACAAACAAAAAAGCAATAGTAGTAAGCTTCCTAATGAGGTGATTGAGAGCCTGGGTGCTGGAACGAGAGGCTGCATTCAGATCCTGGCTCCACCACTTACCAGCTCTGAAACCTTGGGCAAGCCACTTAATCCAGGCCTCAGTTTCCTCATTTGTAAAATGACCGTAATAATATTACCTACCTACAACAAAGCATTGTTGCAAGGGGTAAAACATAAAGAATTAACAACTTACCAGACAAAAGTAGACACTAAGAAATAGTTGTTATTTCTATTGAAGTTAATTGCTTAGTTTTGTTTTGTTTTCAGAATAATCAAAACTCACAATTAGAAATAATACTCCTTTGTTTCTCATACCTATTCTTTTAAAAACTTACTCTTTGGGGGCGCTTGGGTGGCCCAGTCAGTTAAGCAACTAACTCTTGATTTTGGTTCATGCCATGATCTCACAGTTCGTGAGATTGAACCCCACATCAGGCTCTGTGATATTCTCTCTCCCTCTCTCTGCCCCTCGTTCTCTCAATAAATGAATAAATAAACATCTAAAAAAAACTTACACTTTGTCCTTGATGTTTCCCATCAAGCACATCCTCAGTACTTATTAAATTCAAGGAACAATTACTAAGAGGCTGAAAATGAAAATAAAGGAGAGGAACTCTGAAATTGGGGGATCCACTCCTTTTATAGAAAGTCTGCTGTTTGTTCCAAAGGGAGGCATTACCTTATCCCTCAAGTTTGTTTTCTGTAAACACATGTCTGAGAAATGGCCCAGGTAAGGAGTGGTCAGGGCTTTGCACCCCCAGCAAAGCATGATGGAGCATGAGAAAGCCATAAAGGAGGGTCTCTCTGAATAATTAATGTTTACATCGATCTTTTTTTTTGTCTGTTACATCAGCTGTTCTCTTTCTTAGATTTTAGATGTAGTATGTCATGTTCTACACATAGGTTTGAATTCTAGCTCTTCTGTATGATCTTAATTAATTTAAGCTCTTTGAGCCTTAGTTTCCTCTTATCTAAAAGAGATATTTTAATACCTATATTACCAAAATACAGTGAATGAAATGTCTTCCTTGGGAAAATGTCTATTCATGTCTTCTCCCCGTTTCTTAACTGGATTTGTTTTTTGGATATTGAGTTTGATATGTTCTTTATAGATATTGGATACTAACCTATTATCAGATATGTTATTTGCAAATATCTTCTCCCATTCCTTACACTGCCTTTTAGTTTTGTTCATTGTTTCCTTTGCTGTGCAGAAGCTTTTATTTTGATGATGCCCCAATAGTTTATTTTCATTTTTGTTTCCTTGCCTCAGGAGACATATCTAGAAAGAAGTTGCTATGGCTGATGTCAAAGAAATTACTACCTGTATTCTCCTGTAGGATTTTTTATGGTTTTGGTCTCACATTTAGGTTTTTAATCCACTTTGTATAGTATAAGACAGTGGTCCAGTCTCATTCTTTTGCCTGTTGCTGTCCAGTTTTCCCAATACCATTTGTTACAGAGACACTCTTTTTCCCATTGGATATTCTTTCCTGCATGGTGGAAGATTAGTTGACCATATAGTTGTGGGTTCATTTCTGGGTTTTCTATCCCGATTTATTCAAAAAAGTTAAATTTTCTCAAAAAATCTAACAACAGAACTACCCTATGATCCAGCAATTGCACTACTAGGTATTTACCCCAAGAATACCAAAATACCAATTCAAAGGGATACTTGTACCCTAATGTTTATAGCAGCATTATTTATAAGAGCCAAATTATGGAAACAGCCCAAGCATCCATTGACTAATGAATGGATAAAGAAGATGTGTATATATATATACAATGGAATATTACTCAGCCATAAAAAAGAATGAAATCTTGCCATTTGCAACAACATGGATGGAGCTAGAGAGTATTATGCTAGACAAAATAAGTCAGTCAGAGGAAGACAATAATCATATGATCTCACTCATATGTGGAGTTTAAGAAACAAAACAAACAAGCAAATGGAAAAAAAAATAAAGAAAGAGTCAAACCAAGAAACAGATTCTTAACTATAGAGAATAAACTGATGGTTACCAGAGGGGAGATGGGTGAGGAGATGGGTTAAATAGGTGATGGGAGTTAAGGAGTACACTTATCATGATAAGCACTGAGTAATATATAGAATTGTTGAATCACTATTTTGTACACCCAAAACTAATATTACACTGTATGTGAACTAACTGAAATTTAAATAAAAATGTTAGAAAATAGTAAATGAAATGGAATATATAAAAAGCACTTATCACCATGTCTAGTATATCAAATATTTTCAATAAATAGTTGTTGATAAAATTGACTTGAAATATTGAGTGATATGCTGATCCCACATTGGATGTTATATTTCTAAGATATTTACAAATATAGGAACATTTTTAAGAAAAAACTTAAATGTTTTTACTCTTTTTAATGTTTATTTATTATTTTGAGAGATGCAGAGACCGTGCGCGAGTCGGGGAGGGGCAGAGAGAGAGGGAGACACAGAATCCGAAGCAGGCTCCAGGCTCTGAGCTGTCATCACAGAGCCCAATGCCGGGCTCGAACCCACGAACTGTGAGATCATGACCTGAGCCGAAGTCGGACACTCCACAACTGAGCTACCCAGGTGCCCCTAAATGTTTTTAGAAACACGCAGCCCTCAAAAAGAGGAAGATCTTAATAGAGTCAGAAGAATATAAATTACAACCAATATCCACTACTTCAGGTAGAGGAGAACTGGGAAAAATACTTGTCACAAAGCTTTTTTTTGAAAGTCCTGTAATTCAAAGAAGTATAATTACCAAACTCCTCATAAAACAAATTATTATTTTTTTATTTAAAACAATTTTTAATATTTATTTTTGAGGGAGGGAGGGGGGGACAGAGTGCAAGTGGGGGAGGAGCAGAGAGAGAGGGAGACACACAAAGCAAGCTTCAGGCTCTGAGCTGTCAGCACGGGGCTCAAACTCACAGACTTTGAGATCATGACCTGAGTGGAAGTTGGATGCTTAACTGACTGAGCCACTGAGGTGCCCCTAAAAAAAAAAAAACAAGTTATTTTTTAACCTAGAAGTCTAATTCTTTAAAAATTCCAAATAACCAAAGTTTTGCTTCAGAGTTCCCGATTTGCTTATGTCAATTCCATGGATTTTAAATTTAGAAATCACCTAAGATACTTTTGATTCAACTATAATTTGAACACATTTCACTGTGACTTAAACTACAGTATATTTAAAAGTTCAACTTAGAGGCATCTTTAATATTTTAGGTTATTAACCTTTGGATCTCTACAATAATTGTGTAATTTGTTACAGCAATAAAATAAAAGCAAAAATAATCTTAACAAATATAGACATGGGACACCTGGGTGGCTCAGTCGGCTGCGCGTCCGACTTCAGTTCAGGTCATGATCTGACAGCTCATGAGTTCGAGCCCCGCATCGGGCTCTGTGCCAACAACTCAGAGCCTGGAGCCTGCTTCAGATTCTGTGTCTCCCTCTCTCTCTGCCCATCCCCTGCTCATGCTCTGTCTCTCTCTGTCTCAAAAATAAATAAAAACATAAAAAAAAAATATATAGACAGAACTAAAAATTGCCTTCAGATAAAAAAGATGCAAACTTTTTTGGTGACTGCTAATATCTTAAAACGAGTATGTCTTTGCAAGGGATGACTTTTAAAATAATATATTTACATTGGAATTCTTGTTCTGTTAGTTACTGGTTTAACTTAAAAGGGGTGTAATAGTTACAAACATAGAGAGAGGGAGGCAACCCACAAGAGACTCTTAAATACAGAGAACAAACTAAGGGTGGATAGAGGGGTGGGGGAGAGAGGAAAATTGGTGATGGGCATTGAGGAGGGCACTTGCTGGGATGAGCATTGGGTGTTGTATGTAAGCCAATTTGACAATAAATTATATTTAAAATAAAAAAAATAAAATAAAAGGGGTGTAGAAGCCCTACTAAGAAAAACAAAAACTTCAGATCATAGTAGTGGTTTCAGTTATAATGCTATCCTATAGTCCTGCTATCATGCGGTCCTTCTATTCTATTGTCTTTCCTTTTTAAAAAATGTTTTACAAGCTTCATTAAAGTGGAAAAAAAAGAAAGTAGCTGAATATTTTGATGAATGAGTGGCAAGCTCTGTAGTTTCCTCTTGAATATGTTTCTGAAAGAGGTGAATAAAGAAAACCAATGGAGACAGTCAATATGAAGCAACAACTACAAAGGACAACAGATTTTATTTGGCCCCAGCCTCAATGCTCCATTTTTGTAAAAGTGAAATTATTTTTAAAAGCAAACCAGAAAGAAATTTGACAATGGATATACTCTCCCCATTTGTAGTTTCAAAGCAGAAAATATTCATATGCAAAAATATAGTGAAGTACTATTCAATATTCACAAGTTATAAGTGTTAATTTCCTTCCAATAGAGCCCAAGTCATTTACTGATACATCTTCCTATAAAAGTATCTTATTTTCTTTCAAAACTTTAAAGTAAGCAGTAGCCAGTTTTAGAATTTTGGAATTCATAGAAGTAGTGGCAATTGACTGTGGTGAAATTATTTTTCAACCATACAGCTGTATTTTCCCTTTTTATACCATCAACCATTTGAAAATCCATGTCTCCTGTACTCATGGTTCATATAAGGTCAAACAGAATCAATCCTCTGACTCTGAGGATCACATGACCCTAGCTTAAACTGATAAAAATAGTTCATTCTGGGGCGCCTGGGTGGCTCAGTTGGTTGAGCATCCAACTTCAGCTCTGGTCATAACCTCACACCTCATGGGTTACAGCCCTGCGTCGGGTTCTGTGCTAACAGCTTGGAGCCCGGAGCCTGCTTCAGATTCTGTGTCTCCCTCTCTCTCTCTCTACCCCTTCCCAGCTCATGCTCTGTCTCTCTCTGTCTCCGAAATAAATAAACATTAAAAAATAGTTTAAAAAAATAGTTCATTCCACTTGGTTACAGTGATCAGTTCCTGAATTGGCATGCAGCCTAAAAGGAGCCAATGAGACATGGTGGGAATTTGGGGGGAATTCTAATAAAAAGACTCTTACTCTGTTCTTTGGGCCTTAAGTTCCAGAGTTGCCATAGCTACCTTGCAAGTATGAAGAAAACTTCTGTCCAGGAATCGAGTCGGTATGTAGACCTGGTTGAAAAAGACAGAAAACCCAAGTCCAGATAAAATCACTTGAACCTCTAGTATACACACTTACATTTCCTTGTTCTGTCTGCTGAGGACCTAGAAGGAACAATACCCCTAATTGCCTTGAGAACACCTAGCATAATATCTTGGCTTCTAATACCATTTTCAAATAAGACAGATGGCCATTGGAGAAATGGCCAAAGCTAGGGCTGAGCTGAATGTACATGATGAGCCTGGAGAATCTTACAGTGCCAGAAAATAAAAAAGTATCCCCCATCACTAAAAAGTTACAATAATGGGGTATATTAAAGAGATGCCTAAGCCAATTGAAAGAGTTCCCTAAAATATGCAAAGCTAGAACAATTTGAGCACAAAATTAATAAAGTAGTATTAAAGTATAACCCAAAGTATAAAATAAATATTATGAGTCTATTTGATATAAATAAATGATTACATACATAAATAAACAGAGGAGAATGGACACATGTCCTGTCAAGAAGAATTCCAAATAATATATGTAGATATGCCATATTATAGGAGTGGACCACAATTCCCCACCCTTTAAGTGGGTACTGCACATCGTGACTTTCTTCCAAAGAATATAATATGGAAAGGGGGTAGGGTGGAAAGAGTAAGTTTACAGTGGAGAAACCTGGTAAATACTACCTCAAAACCCAGGACCCCAGACTAATTATGAGAAAAACATAAGACAAATTTCAATTGATGGACATTCTACATAATACCTTACCAGTACTCCCTAAAACAGTCAATACCATCAAAAGCAAGGAAAATGTGTAAAAGCATCACAGGCATGATGATTAACTGTAATGTAGGATCCTGGAACAACAACAAAAAAATGGACCTTAGGTAAATACTAAAGACATCTGAATAAAGTATGGAATTCAGCTAACAATAATGTATAAATATTGGTTCATTATACTTGGTAATTGTACATATTCATGTAGGATGGTAATAACAGAGAAAACTAGGTATGGTATATGGGGACTTTCTATATTCACAACTTCCTGGTAAACCTAAAACTATTCTTAAAGTTTATTTAAAAAAAAATTACTTGAATCTTGATTCTAGCAATGCCCTAAACAAAACTTACCCTTTGGCCTTTCTCTTATTTGAAACAATAAATAGTTTGTGCTTACGCAAGTTTCTGTTCCTCTTTCTGCCACTTGCCATTCAACAAGACCCAGCTGATACATTGACTCTATAGAGAATCTTTTTTTATTTTCATACTATTTAAAGATATACTGTATTGCTATGGCTTTTTTTTTTCTTAAAGCGTCTGATATACCTATATGCATTTAGACACACAGATGGAGGAAATAGTTTCCTCTCACACATGATTGAAAACTAAGTGAGCGATTTTACAAGTCCAGGGCACCCTCTTCTGTCTTGTCTACTGGTCAGGCACTTTCTCATATACAGACTGAAAAAAGAAGATGAAAAGAAGTGGCAAAGTTAAAGGCAGCAACAATGGCAGTGATTGGAAGGAGCAAGAAATTGTGCAGAGGAAAGGAAGGGAAGGGAAAGGAAAAGAAGGAAAGGAAAGGAAAGGAAAGGAAAGGAAAGGAAAGGAAAGGAAAGGAAAGGAAAGAAAAAGGAAAGGAAAAGTATGGTAAAATGGGAAGAAAACAAAAGCTTTCCTTAGACATATATGTGCAATACTCAATTCTTTGGGGAAGGAGGGAAACAGAGTTTGAATTTTTTCTTCTTTTAAAGGTGACACTTTTGTTGTTGTTGTTCCTCCAGTGGGAGAGTAGGGCTGGCAGTGGATAAGCCAGTTAGCACATTGTATTCAGAATGATCAGTTTCTGGGAATGTTGGGATAGAGAGTTATGTCTCAAAGGATTTATCAAAGTTACATGTCTGAGTATAAACTGAGTGTTCAGTGACAAAGCATAGAGGCAAGCAAATCACAGATTCCAGCAAAATGAGAGCAACAGATCAAGTGGTAGGTAATATACAAAAATCCAGGATACATATGTCAATTCTAAAAGAGTCAGGTTTTAATTACTGTAATGAAAAAATGTTGTATATATTATGGTACATGAATTCTTCAGTTCAATATTTATACTTGCTTTAAACCCTACTTTTTCCCCCCTCGTTCTGTCATTTATTGCTGTTTTGGTAAATATTGCAACTATCATTGCAAACAAGAATATTTATTTCAGCTCTGGGCTGATGGCTCGGAGCCTGGAGCCTGTTTCCGAATCTGTGTCTCCCTCTCTCTCTGCCCCTCCCCCGTTCATGCTCTGTCTCTCTCTGTCCCAAAAATAAATAAAAAACGTTGAAAAAAAAATTTAAAAAAAATATTTATTTCATACAATTATTATAAGAATTTAGATAAGATTAATAAGTATAAAGCATTTAGCACAATGCCTGGCATGCTGTAAATATACAGTGAAAGATCACAAATTCTAACTGATTAATTGCATTTTACTCATTGAACATACTTACATTAGAGAACTATTTTGTGCCAGGCACAGCACTAAGCTTAAGAGAAAACACAAAAATGTAATATTTATTCTATGCAACAGAAATATTAGCATTCAACAGATCTATTTTCTTTAATCTAGATTCGTGTGTGTTAGGAAATTGACCTACGTTCCAGGCATACCTTCTTCCAACTCACACGGATACACAGTGATTTCGAGCACTTACATATTTTATTTTTCTTATCAATAATTTTATAAATTAATTGGACACAGGAGGAGCTTCTAAAGCTTTAGTAAAATCTGCAGAAGAAAAATAATCTGTTTTACAAAAATATCAGAAGGATGTGAACAACAACAGTTGTTGATGACAAAATAAAGCAGGAGAAAGGGAGTCTAAGTGAGGAGAACAACAACTAAGCTGACAGTTATGAAAGCTTTACTTTTCCCTAATTTAAGCAGAAATCTATGGAAACTGACATCCTGCCAATATTCCCTAACTTTTCTGTTGCATTTACAGAATATTATTTTTTAATTCTTTAATAACTCCAATATCCAGAGAAAGCTTACTTATGTAAATCTACCCATTCATTACCATTTTTTTCATATTTATACACTGTAAACAGTCAGTGGCTTGGAATATTTTTTTTTTACATAGAAACATTTGAAATATTAAAACAAATAGAATATATAATATTCACACAGCTGAACTTAGCAGCAAGAGAACATTGAGTAGGGACCATTGTTCCCAGATGGGAATTATTACTAGATGAACAAAAATTTTCAGTAAACATAGCAAAGTGTCCAGTGGCTACTGGACTGTATAGTTGAATTTAGGAGGAAGTAAATACTTTATTTCCTGAGAAATCTTCTGTCATGAAAAAATATATTTTTTCAATAAGATCATTCACAATTTTGGCTTCTGAGAGCAGAAAGTCATCTAGAAAATATTTCTGAAAATCCCTTTCTATATGGTTTTATGACTGTGAAGACCATTGAGGTAACCACCGCCCAAAACACTCTCAACCATTAATTTTCATTCCCTGGCAACCATAGTGTTTGTTTGTTTGTTTGTTATTTCAACTTGTGATATTACAAAATGTCTTTTATCATTTTCCTCTTTTCTATATTTTTTGTCAACCTGTGAGAGCCATTTATATATTATTGATATTAGGTATTAATCTATAAATTCTATTATAAGTATTTGTCCACATTTATCATCTTCTTATGACTTTAAAATATATTTTGAAATGAAAAACTTTCAATTTTCCTTTAATTAATTATGGTTATATTTTCTTTTAGGTCTTCTAGGTTTACAGTCACAATTAAGAATATCTAGTCAGGGTGCCTGGATGGTTCAGTCAGTTGAGCGTCTGACTTGATTTCAGCTCATGTCATAAACTCATGGTTTGTGAATGGAGCCCCGTGTCAAGCTCCTTGCTGACAGCACGAAGCCTGCTTGGGATTCTCTCTCTGCCTCTCTTTCTCTCTGCCCCTACCCTGCTTGCACTCTCTCTCCTTCAAAATAAAATAAACTTAAAAAAAAAAGAATATCGTGCCAAATCTTAGGTATTATAAACACTCTCCTAATACTAAAAATTCTCAACATTCTTATTTTTTAATTTCCATTTTTGTCTTTAATTCATCTGTAGTTTATATTTTTGTGTAAGAGATAAAATAGATTCCTACCCAGTAGATAGCCAATAATACCAGAACTTTTTAAAATAATTTCTCCCTTCCCATTGAATATATCATCATTTTATATACTAAATTCTCATTTATACTGATATTTATTTATGAAATATTTATTCTATTCTTGTAACTAGTTTGTTTCTTTACCAATACCATACTGATTTCTGTTTAGTGTGTTGTTTTTTTTTTTTCTTCAGATACAATGTTCAGATATCTGGAACATCAAGATCCCTTTCCTATACTTTTTTTCGTAGCTAATTTTGGGCAACAGTCGTTAATATTATTTTATACATGTCTCCTCCTTCCCAAAAAAGCCACCTTGTAATTTTAACAAGAACTGCATTGAATATACATATTAATTTTAGAAGGACTGACTTCCTAATAATATCTTCCTGTCCAAGGACATAGTGGGCTTTTCCATTTGTTCAATTTTGTTTTATGTCCTTCAATAAGATTTTATATTTTTATATCATGAAATAGTCCCAAGATACATAAAAGTATGCTAAATTATTTACTACGTACATTTTACAGAGATTAAATGATTATTTCACATAAGAAAATATTTTATATTTTATGAAATTATATTTTGTTATGCCCAGAATTCGTGATCCCCAAAGACCATTAGGGAGCCGAGTCCGATGCAAAAGCAAAAGAGCCTTTATTTGAGCTAGCTCGAGCTCAATCCCCTACCTGCATCGACGCAGCAGTGAGATACCAGGGAGAGAGAGCGAGTTTCAAAAAGACAAAGGTTTTATTGGGGCCTAGGGGCAGTTGGTGAGGTAATGGCTGTGGCCTCAGCCGATTGGCTGGGGAAGGGTTGGAGTCCTGTTAGGCAGGTGAGCAGGAGGTTAGTCAAGGGGAGGAGGCGTGGTCAAGGTGAAGGACACAGAACAAGATGGAGTTGGCCAGCGTAGGCCCACCCTTTCATTCCCCCCTTGTCATGTAGCTTACAGACCCAATCATGGGACCGGCTGCATTTATGGTGACAAGGGGAACAGAGTTTGGAGGTTTACGCAAAGTTCTGGGAACCAAGTGTCCCTGGGGTGGCTCTGGGAGGTCTGAGTAAGTATTGTCCCTGAGCTGGTGTCTATGATCTGCCAGGTGATGTTTTGGGGGGCGTGGGGACTCCTGGCAGCATGAGCAATGACAAGCAGAGTTAACAGAGTTACCAATATTAGGTGGGTCAAATGCGCTGTAGCTTGAGCTTAGCAGGTTGTGTTGGTCCCGATTGACGGCCCATCACGTCCTTCATGACGCCCCATTAAGTCCTTCCGGATCGAGGAGGGGTCTGCTGGCTGAACGTGGGTGTGATGGACCCAGGTCGTGATGCCATCAACTTGGAGAGCGGTGGGGTTTGTCAGCACCACGATGTAGGATCCCTTCCAGCGCGGCTCAAGGGTCTCTCGGTGGTGCCTCTTGACGTAGACCCAGTCTCCCGGCCTGTACTGATGAGGTGTCGGGGTCGGGCCAGCCTCGTAGATGGCACGGAGGTGCAGCCAAATGTCCTCGTGCGCCCTCTGGAGCCCTCTCAAGGAAAGAAAAAGTTCTTGATCTTTAAACTCAGCAAGAAGGTTGGGAATAATAGGGGGTGGCCTGCTAAACATGATCTCGTAGGGAGTAAAACCCAGAGTGTAAGGAGTGTTTCTAACTCGGTAAAGGGCGTACGGTAGGAGAGTCACCCAGTCCCCGCCGGTCTTCATGGTTAATTTGGTAAGGGTCTATTTTAGGGTTCTATTCATTCTTTCTACCTGTCCTGAGCTCTGGGGCCTATAAGCACAATGCAATTTGCAGTTTGCCCCCACCGCCTTGGCTACTGCCTGTGTTACCTGCAAGATAAAAGCTGGTCCATTGTCTGATCCTACCATGGCAGGAAAACCATACCTGGGTAAAATGTCTTCTAGTAGCTTCTTAGCCACCGTCTGAGCCGTTTCATGCTTGGTTGGGTATGCCTCCACCCAGCCAGAGAAGGTGTCTGTAAATACTAAAAGATATTTATAACCATACTTTCCTGGTTTGACTTCAGTGAAGTCGACTTCCCATTGGGCTCCAGGTCTGGTGCCTCTGAGCCTGGTTCCTTTTTTATTTGATGTGGCTCTCGTGTTGGTGAGTTGGCAGGTCTTGCAGGCAGATACAACTTGCTCTATTTTGGTGTCCTGTTGGTGAATCTTGATTCCGGCATGTCGGATTAAGTCTTTTAATTTTAGGGCCCCCATGTGAGCAGACCTATGCATGTGCTCTAATGTTGAGACTCCAAGCCAGTCTGGCAGCACGAGCTCCTTGTTAGGTGTATACCACCATCCCTTTATCTCCTGGGCCATGGGGAGTTTCTTGATCCACTGTAACTCCTCCTGGGAGTATTTGGGCTGGTCTGGTAAAACTGGGTCTCCGGGGTCCGGTAGTTGTATGGTCATGGTGGGGAGTGGAGTAAGGGCTACTGCCTTGGCTGCCTGGTCAGCCTTTCGATTACCTCTAGCTACTGGGTTATCAGCTTTTTGGTGCCCTTGGCAGTGGATAATGGCTAGCTTGGCAGGAAGCCATAAGGCCGTAAGCAGGTTAAGTATCTCCTGCTTATTTTTTATAGTCCATCCTTCTGCCGTTAGTAACCCCCTCTCCTGATAAATTGCCCCATGAATATGAGCTGTGGCAAACGCATAACAGCTGTCTGTGTAGATGTTAAGCCGTTTTCCAGCTCCCAACATCAGCGCCTTGGTGAGGGCTATGAGCTCTGCTCGCTGGGCTGACGTTCCAGAGGGTAGAGCCTCCACCAATACGGTGTCCGTTTCGGTGACCACCGCTGCACCCGCATACCTGTGTCCGTCTCGCACAAAGCTGCTGCCATCAGTGAAACAAGTAGCCTCGGCATCGGGGAGGGGCCGGTCGGTCAGGTCCGTCCGGAATCCATGTACTTGTTCCAGGATTCCCGCACAGTCATGTAGTGGAGCACCCAGGTCAGGTCGGGCAGCAGGGTTGCAGGATTGAGGGCTGCACTGGGGTGGAACCGCACTCGTGGAGGGTTGAGTAGGAGGCTCTGGTAATGAGTCACACGTGTGTTGCTCATCCATCTATCAGAAGGCTGTTTCAGGACCCCTTCAGTGGCGTGTGGGGTCGTGATCCAGATCTCCTGTCCTAGGGTCAGAAGCCACCGGGCGGTTCCAGGGGCCTAAGGCTTGAGTTAGAACCCCTTGTGCTATTCCCTTATGTTCGTCTACAAAGAGGTGGAAGGGCTTCATAATGTCTGGTAGGCCCAGGGCTGGGGCACTTAGGAGGGCCTTTTTTAACTGATTAAAGGCAGTTTCTTCTTTTTCAGCCCATTTAAATGTTTTCCCCACTTTGGTGGCTTCATATAGGGGCCTGGCGATCTCAGCAAAACCTGGAACCCAGAGGCGGCAATAGCCGGTTGATCCTAAGAATTCCCTTACTTCTCTTCGGGAGGTGGGAGTAGGGATCTTTAGGACAGTTTCTTTTCTGGCATCTGATAACCGCCGCTGTCCGCGCCCTCCAGGATATATTCCAGGTAACTTACCCTCTCCCTGCATATCTGAGCCTTCTTCGCAGATGCCCGGTACCTCAGGCCCCCAGGGTAGCCAGCAGGTCCTGGGTCCCTCGCTCACACTCTTTGGCCGTGTCGGCAGCAATCAGGATGTCATCTATGTACTGTAGGAGGGTGAAGCCACGGTGCTCCCTTCTGTACTCACCCAGGTCCTCGTGTAGTGCCTCGTCGAAGATGGTGGGTGAATTTTTGAATCCCTGAGGTAGCCGTGTCCAGGTGAGTTGACCACTGTAGCCCTCCTCTGGATCATGCCACTCGAAGGCAAACAAGGGTTGGCTCTGGGGTGCCAGCGGCAGACTGAAGAAGGCGTCCTTTAAATCTAGTACAGTATACCAGACCCTGGAGGGTGCCAAGGAGCTCAAGAGAGTATATGGGTTGGGAGCAGTTGGGTTTATGTCCGTGACCCTCTTATTTACTTCCCGAAGGTCTTGTACCAGTCGGTAGTCATTTGTGTGAGGCTTTTTGACCAGCAGTAGGGGGGTGTTCCAGGGAGACTGGCAAGGAACTAGTACCCCTAGGCTTCGTAGTCTCCGGATGTGTGGCTGGATCCCCTTCCGGGCCTCCTGAGACATGGGGTATTGTTTGATCCTTACCGGACTCTCTCCTGGCTTGAGCTCTACCAGGACCGGGGTCCTGTGAGCGGCTAGTCCTATCCCCCCCGTCTCTGCCCAAGCCGAGGGGAATTCTTGTAGCCATCTGTCTATATTATCCTCTCTCGGGAGCGCCTCCTGGTAGAGGCGGTATTCATCCTCCAGTTTCATGGTCAGGACTTGGATGGGGTGGCCCTTCCATCAGTGGACCTGAGGCCCCCCTTGTCTGAAAGTTATCTGAGCTCCAATCTTGGTCAGTAAGTCCCGTCCTAAGAGCGGGTAGGGGCATTCTGGTATTACCATAAAGGAGTGGGATACCCGGCCCGTTCCCAAATCTACCGTTCTTCGGGTAGTCCATGAATACTGGCTCATACCAGTTGCCCCTTGTACCCAGGACTTCTTGTTGGCTAGTTTCCTTGTGGGGTGCGGAGGACCGAATGTTGTGCTCCGGTGTCGACAAGGAAGTCAACAGGGGTCCCCTCCACTTTAAGAGTTACCCTGGGTTTGGGGAGAGGGTCCAAACCCCGACCCCCCCCCAATCACTTAGTTCATCTAGCTCTAGGACTTTTACTTGATCAGTCTTGCTTCCCTTCCCACCGGCCCTTTTCGGACAATCTCGGGCCCAATGCCCTATCTCCTTGCAGTATGCGCACTGATCCTTCTGCAGCCTCTGCTTCCCCCCCCTTGGTGGTTCCTTTACCTTTTCTTGCGTCGTCTGCCAGCTGCTGGAGATGGCGGTCTCGTTCCTCGGGGAAGTCAGCAGTGGTAGCTAGTAGTATTCTGGCCAGGTCTCGAGTCTGCTTACTGCTGACAGCCGCCATAGCGCAAGCCTGCTTGTCCTCAGGAGGCTCCCGGTTATTATATACCTTTTCGGCTACCACCAGTAAGTCCTGCAGACTTTTTTTCTCCTAGTCTATCTATTTTCTGTAATTTTCTCCTAATGTCTATGGCCGATTGGTTTACAAAGGCCATGATAACAGCTGCCTTGCTTTCCAGAGCCTCTGGATCCATGGGGGTATAGGTACGGAATGCCTCCATGATCCGTTCTAAAAAGGCAGCCGGAGATTCATCTTTTCCCTGTTGTACATTTCCTACCTTGGCCAAATTGGTTGGCTTTCTAGCAGCCATTCGGAGACCCCCCCATTAGAGTCTGGCGGTAGACCCGGAGCCTCTCCTTACCTTCTGTCGTGTTGAAATCCCACTGGGGCCGAGTTAAGGGGAAGGAGGCATCTATCTGAGCCTGGTTGGTGGTGGGATTCCCGTCTGTGCCCGGAACTAGTTTTCGGGCCCCATTGAGGATTCTTTCTCTCTCTTCAGTCGTGAACAGGACCTGCAAAAGCTGCTGGCAATCGTCCCACATGGGCTGATGGGTAAAAAGAACAGAGTCTAATAAATCAATAAGCCCTGCCGGTTTCTCGGAAAACTTAGGATTCTGAGCTTTCCAATTGTAGAGGTCACTAGTGGCAAAAGGCCAATAGTGATGGGGCTGATTCCCCTCCGTGTCTGGGGGTCCGGTGGCTCGCAGGTGCAGAATAGTGGAGTTGGCGGCGGAGGCAGATTGCTCCCTCTGAGCCCTTTGTCTGGTAAAGGGCGGGCTTCCCACTGGAGCGTTTCCGCCTCCCGCTCTCGGAACAGCGTCTGCCTCCCCCAGAGGGGGAGGATTGTGTTCTTCCAGCATCCTAGGGGGGTTATACGGGGGAGGAAAAATTAATTCTTCTTCAGTCCCCCCTTGTAGGACAGGGTAGAGGGGTGCTGAAGGCCGGGTAAGACTTTTCTCCTTCTTTGTCCCCTGCAAAGCAAGAATGGGTTTTGGCTCCGGAGGGAGCTGGGCTAGGAAGGGCTTAAGCCAAGAGGGTGGGTAGAGGGGTAGTCTGAGTCTGTCCTATAATGTCTGTCCAGTAAGTCCACAGAACAAAACAGAGAAACACAGAAACAGACAAACAGAGGGCCCTTAGAAACAGTCTTCCAACTCCATGGAAGCAAAACTGAAAGCTAGCTTAGACCTTTGAGGGGATTCCACGTCCCTCCAAAACCGATGAGGGATTCCACGTCCCTCCAAAACTGAAAGCTAGACGACGGCCTCACGCCGACCAGCGGGAGCGACCCGCCTCGTCTCAGACCTTTGAGGGGATTCCACGTCCCTCCAAAAGGGAGGATCGGAACATCTTCCGAAACTCCCAGCCCGTGGTCCTCCAGTGCATCCACTTAGACCGCGTTGGGCACTACCAGAATTTCAGAAATGAGCTCACACAGAAAAGATGGAACGAACAGACACTAACCGTGGCCATTCAGGCTCTCTGGGTCGGGGGTCCCTCGGGGGTCTTGGGGATCCCGGGCCAAGCCCCCAAATGTTATGCCCAGAATTCGTGATCCCCAAAGACCACCAGGGAGCCGAGTCCGATGCAAAAGCAAAAGAGCCTTTATTTGAGCTAGCTCGAGCTCAATCCCCTACCTGCACCAACGCAGCAGTGAGATACCGGGGAGAGAGAGCAAATTTCAAAAGGACAAAGGTTTTATTGGGGCCTAGGGGCAGTTGGTGAGGTAATGGCTGTGGCCTCAGCCGATTGGCTGGGGAAGGGTTGGAGTCCTGTTAGGCAGGTGAGCAGGAGGTTAGTCAAGGGGAGGAGGCGTGGTCAAGGTGAAGGACACAGAACAAGATGGAGTTGGCCGGCGTAGGCCCGCCCTTTCATATTTTATGAGAAATTTTTATGAAAATAAAATTATATTTTTTAGAAACATTTTTATAACAATTCTGAGTTATGAGGAGTTCCTTGATTTTAAACACTTCATTTTGTCTTGTGAAACATTCTCTGTGACTTCATTTTATTTGATTTATCTAATAGTTATTGAATTTAATCAATAGGAACTATTTTCAGATAAAAAATTTTGTTCTGTTTTAACTCATTTTTTAAAATTTTTTAATGTTTATTTATTTTTTTGAGAGAGAGAGAAACCAAGCGGGGAGGGTCACCGACAGAGGGAGAGAGAAATCCCAAGCAGGCTCTGTACAGTCACCGCAGAGCCTAACTCGGGGCTACAACTCACAAACTGTGAGATCATGACCTGACCCAAAACCAAGACTGGGACACCTAATTGACTGAGCCACCTAGGTACCCCTCAACTCATTTTTATTAATATACCTGTATTGATAGCTTCATCCTGATACATTGCACCATAAAACATCAAAAAAAAAAAAAGAAAGAAACATTCAAATAAGAATTTAGTAAGTTAACATCCAAATTGATCCAGATTTGATTATTGCATACTACCTTTTCTTCCTACAGACTCCTATTTGCCTTCAATTCTTTCCTTGCTCCTTTCTTTGCCTTCTTAATATTCAAATTTCATATTATTTAAAACTCTATATGTAACTCTTTTGGTCTTCAGAAGAAAAAAGTAGAGTAAAAAATGTAAAATTCATACTTTAATTTCTTCCATGCACAATGATTAATACTAGGCATCAGTGATAGGAGGGGAGTAGAGATTCAAAACTAAATAGCACATGATTCCTTATTCTAAGAAGTTTAAAATCTAATAGTTAATTCTAGTTTGAAAAGTTGTTCAAGAAAAATGACTATTCCAGAAATATATAATAGCATAAAATTGGAAAATGTTATCAAAATAAGAAGGGAGGGAATACACACCTTAGGTTAAGAATAAAACAAAGACTAACAAAAAAAATCCAAATAATTAAAAGACGAAAAGTGGATCCTATAATACACAATGGTGTGTGACCACATGAATACCTTTTGAAAATAAATTTTAAAAATTTATGGTATCATAGTTGACTTTCTATTTAAAACTATGAAGTGATCATTTAATTTCAAGGTATAAAACCATCATCTTTCTTGCAAGTGGTTCTGAGTGTAGTGCTCAAACCAGCAGCAGTGACACTTGGGAACTTGTTAGAAATGCAAATGCTAGGGCCCTACAGACTTACTGAATTGGAATCTCTGAGGTGAGGTCAATAATCTGTGTTTTAACAAGCTTTCCAGTTGATTTGGATGCACACTGAAGTTTAAGAACCATTGCTCTGCCACATTTTTCAGCTAGTTTTCCAATAGGTGTCTTCAATGCCTCTGGATGTAGGGATGCAAAAAAAAAAAAAAAAAAAAAAAATCAGTGGTTGTAAACCGGTGTTTGGTATCGTGCTTTCCATTGTCTCTGGCCATTCATTTAGTAGTTGATGAAATCAGAGCACATTCAGGATTGCTCCTTCACAGATTTTGATCTCTGGATAATCTACCCCATCTCTTACTTGGTAACCACAAAAGTTTTTCCTGAAAACTATGCCCACTGTTACTTTAATTACACCCGAAAAGAGTCAGATGACATTGCCTACAAAGTGAGACAAGGACATTTTTTCCACCTTCCAAATGGTCATTGCTTATAGTGCCCTGGGGTGTATTTGTCAGAGACACAAATGGCAATGGGTAGTCTACACACACACACACACACACACACACACACACACACACACTGCATTTTAACAGCCTTGGATTACACTTCCTAAAGAGCTGGGAAACTAACGAACACAAATAAGAGAACTAATGAGACACAAACCATGCTTTTTCTACTGAAAGGATACTCATAAGTGCATAGGTAATATTTGAATTTATTTCATCCATGTGAAATTTCAGGAGTGTAAAGTAAAATAATACAACCTTTAAGGCTAAAAAGCTATATATATATATATATATATATATATATATGTGTGTGTGTGTGTGTGTGTGTATATACACACACATATATATATACACATATATATGTGCATTATTTTTACTGATTTTTAAATAAAAATATAGGCATATATGTCTCTTAACAAAACCATAACTTTTATCATCTATGTTAGAGCTTCATTATCATCACTTGGCAGAGGAAGTGGGACAAAGGCAGATGAAGATACAGAAATAACTTTTTGAACTGGCATTTGATGCCTGTCAGCCTCAGAATGCACAAGAAATTGAGGGAAACCCCAAGAGCAAGAAGAGAATATTAGTGACGATAGTTAATACAGCATAGTCGTGAATCGTGCAAGCACTGGAGCAACCACTTACTAGCAAGGTGACCCTGGAAAAGTTGCTTAACCCTTGTGAGTCTCAATTACTCATCCATAAAACAGGATTATAAAATAATTTATATAAAGTTACAGCAAAGTTTCTGGAACTTTGTAAGAGCTCAGTAAACCTTATATATTATTGACCATTTTTATAGACTAATCTAAGAAAGGTATGCCTTCTGGGGCTTAGCAAATCTGCCAAATTTCTACTACCAGGCGCAATGATAAAGCTGAGCAAATTACGACCGAAGCACTCCCATAGGCCTCCCACTAGATTTCTGTTGCCCTAGAGTTTCTCTTTCAACTTCTTGGGGAATTGAGCAAGCAAGAACAGGGAGCCTGAGGGCATTGATTCTCAAGGTGTGTTCCAGCCAAAGTAAATTTCACTAACATGATTCCTTTCCTTTTATTCTAAAATAGAAGATAATTCTCCCCAGTAGAGCTAAAACTTCAGTAAGGAGATATTCTAACAGGTGATCGAGGCAAGTGCAAATCCCACAACTTTTCAAATAAACATCTCCAAATTTAGTGAAATTAAATGACAGCGAATTTGCAAATATACTGAATTTAACCTGGGCTTCATCACTCTGAAAATATGTGAAAACACTTGATTATCCAATCACAAAATTAGAAATGTGAAAATATTGTAGTTAATCAACTCATAGTCTTGGATCCCTGAGACCATAGGAAGTATCCATTTTTCTTTCTGATAATCAGATTCTGTAAACAGAATTATTCTATTTATTTTTTTTTCAACGTTTTTTTTTTTTTTTTTTTTTTTTTTTTAGTTTAGTTTTTTGGGACAGAGAGAGACAGAGCATGAACGGGGGAGGGGCAGAGAGAGAGGGAGACACAGAATCGGAAACAGGCTCCAGGCTCCGAGCCATCAGCCCAGAGCCTGACGCGGGGCTTGAACTCACGGACCGCGAGATCGTGACCTGGCTGAAGTCGGACGCTTAACCGACTGCGCCACCCAGGCGCCCCCAGAATTATTCTATTTAATTTCATTTTGATATTTAAATAAATGTGTACATGCAAACAACATTTGTTATAAAAAGGACAAAAGATGAAAGGAAAAAGGTCTAGTATGACACCATCCAAAAATGGGCATTAGTGATTAATTTTGTAGAAGTTAGTGTGTTGTTTCATTTATTTTAAAGTATATTTACTCTCAAACTCATTCAACAGCATACCTATAGAGCTACTTAACTGGGCTTATAAGGTTATTATTCAGCCTGTCAGAAAATATTTAATAACTATAGAAAATTCAAAAAATAAATCAATTGCCCAAACCATTGTTAATTGAAATAGGCAAGTCAAAAAATAAATCAGCATTAGGTCAAAATATATCAACACTATTTTTGATTGATAAATTTTTCCTTTTGACATAGCCATCATTATTGTGTTAGAAAATTTCCATTTGTAAACTTGAAAATATCACTCTTCCCTTTCTCATTCATATCATCTATCATCTGTTTGAAAGTAAAAATTTTTTATTTACCTAGTCTTTCATCCATTTTCACGTTCATCTTCATAGGCTAAAGTTAAGCATAAAAGAGTTGAGCACTTACTATTTAAAAGCTTTCAGGGGTGCCTGGGTGGCTCAGCCTGCTAAGCTACCTACTCTTGGTTTTGAGGTCATGATCTCATGATCTGCGAGATCAAGCCCCACATCAGGCTCTGTGCTGACAGCCTGGAGCCTGCTTGGGATTCTCTCTCTCCTTCCCCAACTCACTCTCTCTCTCTCTCAAAATAAATACATAAACTTAAAAAATAAAAAATAAAAGATTTAATAAGTTGTATAAACATTATTTCACTATAAGATACTGCAGGTAAGCTGCCAAAAATATTGAAAGCCAGCAAAACCTGACTTGAATGTTACCTTCTAATGTGACATCCCTCCAAAGAAACTAGGCTGTTTTCTGCTAAGAATACGGAGTCATTACAACTGAAGCACAAAGTGTAATCAATCCATATCTTATTGATAAGAAATAAAAGTTTTTGACTTGGAAGGAAAAAAATTTCTCTCAATTTAAGTTATTTCTGCACTAAAACAGATTAAATCAAAAGTGGAACACTTTCCTATTTAGAGTTGACTTTTTCTCAGTGAATCACATATAAGATCCTCCTGATCTATTTGAAATAATGAGTTTTGAAAGGAAAAGAGGAAGGTATAGAAATAACACGGGTGATGGAACTAAAAGACAAAGCTTAATTCTTACCAGCATGAAAATATTAATTTTTTACAAAATAGTAAAAGAATATTGTTATAAATCAAATCTCAGATCAATGAAATTTGGTATAAAGCTAAGAGAAAGCAAACCAGAAAACATTAGAGAACATTTCAAAAAGCTAAGTATTATAAAACCCCAGTACCTTGGGGCGCCTGGGTGGCTCGGTCGGTTAAGCGTCCGACTTCAGCTCAGGTCACGATCTCGCGGTCTGTGAGTTCGAGACCCGCGTCAGGCTCTGGGCTGATGGCTCAGAGCCTGGAGCCTGCTTCTGATTCTGTGTCTCCCTCTCTCTCTGCCCCTCCCCCGTTCATGCTCTGTCTCTCTCTGTCTCAAAAATAAATGTTAAAAAAAATAATAAAAAATAAAATAAAAAAAAATAAAACCCCAGTACCTGGAACTCTTTGAATGATTTACAATTTTGGATGCTCACATTTTACAGGCATATAAGGCTTTGCCTCTGAAAGTTAAAAAAAAAAAACAAAATTTTGGCACATAACTGTTTAAAAGGTATTGTACATTTCTCTGAATCCTTAAATAAAGAATTTTGCTGAAACTCTAAGTCAGCTTCCAGATGATGGAGCATCATTATTACGAACATCTGCTATTTCACTATCTGTAAATCAAAGGCATGTAAGACTGACCTTTTTTAAATGTCTCTAGACTTTGTGGTCCTACAACTGCTTTCAGTAATACTGTGGTTTTCTCCTTTGAGGATAAACTGCTCTCTCTTGCTCCTACGAGCTATTAGCATGTGTACATAAAGCATCACTCTAGAGTTTATTTTGGTTTTTTCTAATCTGTAGAGGACCTGTCAGAATTGTGTGAAAAATAATAATAACCATCTTTTGAAAGACCAGTGAAACAAGGTGGCAGTAAGTGAGGTGCTATTTCTTTAGCAGGAGGCCCTCTTTTATTTACCTGGGTAATATTGCTAACCAGTGAATTCTAAAAAGGTGTTGTCGTTTTAGGAAAATACAACTAGCATCAGAAAAATAATACATTCAGATTCAGACTCTTAATGTAAACTAATTTATATAACAAAAAGAACCTTTAATTTAAAGGATAAATTGTGCCAGTGTTTTTAAAGTCACTTATAGACAAAAAAATAATAAAATAACAATAAAATAATCACATTTAAATTATGTTACAATTTATGCACTTCTTATTAAGAGAGATCAAGAACAAACAAATAAAAAATCGTTCCAGTAATTTTTTTATGTTTGATCTCAGAATCTTAAAATTACAGTTTTAGACACGGAAACTTCAAAGATGATTCTCTTCCGTCCTCTCTTTCATAGATGTCAGCCTGATGCATTGATCAAAGTATGAGTTAATGGTGGAACAAAGAGAACTGGAAGCCAATAAACTTATACCTACATTTTTGCTCTTCTTATTAATGTATGTATTAACTAATGCTCAACAGAATAATTCTAATTATGTCAACTGTCAATTCTTACATGAAGACCACCAAAAAATAAATAAATAAACCTGTTGACTAACCAAGCTAAATGCATCAATCTTACTTCAGCAAGGGATATTATCAGATTTTAGGGAAGAATATTTACAGAGTTTTGGAGTCTTCTCTCAAGTTACTTATGGAGAGTCTTTCGGGGGGGGGGTGGGATATCTAGTTGAATTGGACAAATTTAGTGCCTTAATAGCCTAGAATCTGAGATGAAAGTCCTAAAGTAAGCCTTAAACTAATTGATGTCCTAAGAGGTGAGGTCTTTATTCAGGTAAGTAAACTGGTATTCTGATGAATTATTTTCCCAGATGAGAAAACTATCCAGAAAAGTTGCTTTGCAGGTATCTTTTAAAGTAAACAGCCAAGATGTTTATTGGTTTGGAGTCCAATTTAAAATTTCCTGGCTCAAAGTAATGTTGACATAGGTAGTCTCAGATTACTTTCTGAGATTTGGTCTGACCTCAGGAAAATTACTTAATCAGTTAGTACCTCATTTTTCTCATTAGCAAAATTAAGCCCAAACTCTTACTGGGATGTCAGAACATCTTGAACTCTTTATCTGTCAGCTCTCATCACAAAATTGAAGCCTTATAAGCCGCTCCAAAATTCAGGAGCAAACAACAAGACTTTCTCGCTTATGTGTTTGTAAGTCAACTGAGGTTCAGCTGATCTATGCAAGGATCACTTAGACTTGACTCCAAAGTTTGCATTCAATCCAAGTATTTTCTGGATGTCTTTCATCCTCCTTTACAAGATTCTACACAAAGCATGTTCTTCTCTTGGTAAAAAGAAAGAGCATAAGAGGGCAAATTCAACCACTCAAGCACATTTCAGGTCTTTGCACATGTTTGTAGTGTAAACCCTGATGGTTCGGTTTTCTCTTTTTTGTAATGAAGTGCCTGACTTAGGTTTTGAGTGCCCAGGTATCCACTTCAAAGATGGCTTCCTCCAGGGGCACCTGGATGGCTCAGTCAGATAAGTGTCCAACTCTTGGTTTCAGCTCAGGTCATGATCTCATGGTTTGTGAGATTGAGCCCTGTGTCAGACCTTGCACTGTCAGTGTGAAGCCTGCTTGGGATTCTCTCTCCCTCTCTCTCTGTTCCTGTTAATGTTTGCTCTCTCTCTCTCAAAATAAATAAATAAACTAAAAAATTTTTAAAAAGAACAACAAAGATGGCTGTCTCCAATAAACACATTGCCAGCCATATGACTGGATCTTTATCTAGTCAGCCAGACTGCCTACCTGTTCCCTGTTTTAGAGATCTTGATTGGTTTCAATAAATGACCATTTGGCCACTTGTTTATTCTCTTCCTGTGCTTTAAATGCTCACTGTTATGTTTTGAATTTACCAATACAGAGTGAGTCCAAAAATCCTAGTCCCATTCCTTAACCTCAATAAAAGCAGAATTCCAGACCCCCTTCCTCATTTTTTCTCTCTCTCCCCCCATTCCCTCATTGTGAGGCAGCAGGAGTGCCATGTAATTCCCAGGACTTGTGAACTTTTTTTTTCAAGATTTCCCAGTGGTTATTGCTGAGGGTGCCTTAAAGACCAGCCAAACCCAGTATTGGTTATCCATATGCACTGGCATATAACAATATCACGTCTATTAAAATCCCCATTGACCTAAATAATACTCAAAAATCCAAACCAAAAATCTATCCAAACTGAAGTCCAAAAATCAAGTGAAGAAAGTACAGCCCATAAGGCTATATAAAGGACTGAAGAATTGGGACCCAATAATTCAGTCTACCAAATCTTTGGAAAGAAATTCTCTTAAATTTAGCCTTCAACCAGCCTCAGTCAGAGATGGTTTGGCATATTAGAAAGTCTCTGTGAAGGCACAGGGAAGCACTCAAATGTGATTAACATGGATAGGTTCTTTCCCACATCATTCTTTGTATTATTTCCACAAATCACTTTCTAGCTTGTTAGAATTAGAATCTGATGAAATTTTTTGTCATTGGGCCAATCAAGGAAAATAAAAAATACTGAAATACTGATTTCACATGAGACTGTTTCTATGTTAAATCACCTAAATGTATCCAATAAATCTATCCTCTTAAAATGAATATGTAAGAGTCTTACAGAGTTTATGTAAGTCTATGAGATAAAACAGCTTCAGTGCCCCTTGATTATTCAAGTAGCCCCCAAAGAGCTATCACTATTCAAGTTATATTCTTCTTTCTTCCCAAGCTCTCAATTGCTATTTCTAAAACTACAATGTCCCTTTGCTTCCATGAGAATGCACTCAGAGCCTGGAGCCTGCTTCAGATTCTGTGTCTCCCTCTCTCTCTGCCCCTCCCCCACTCATTCTCTCTCTCTCTCTCTCTCTCAAAACTGAATAAACATTAAAAAAATTTTTAAAAAGAAAATAACTTCTGAAGTTAAATATTAATACTAAAATGTTCAACAGAAGCCATTAACTATAGAAAACAATAAAATCAATATTCTCACATTTTACCAGCATCTTCTACACTCACAAATTACTCATATTAAATGTGAAAACACAGAAATATGGCAAGTCACTACTACTTTTACCCTGTCCATATTAACTGTTATTTTGAAACCTTATACAATATTTCCATTACATTATAATAATACTTATATCTGGTTTATCTATTTAAAATTATTCTGAGCACTTCTAGATGGCTGGTGATATGCTAAGCACCAGAGATACAAAGTTGAAGAAAACCAGTTTAGGAAGAATTGGAGTTTTACTGGAAAAGTAAATAGCTATGCTGCTTTTACTCAACCATAGTGTGAGCATGCCCCTTGAAACCAAGACTCTCTACTAGACACACAAATCATCCATGATAAGTATCCATGCTTGCTGCCCTCTAGCAATTAATTGAGAGGATAGCAATTAGAACACATAGCGGAAAACAGATGCATAAAGAAGTAAAAACCAAATACTATGGGGACTTCAGAGGATGGACTCATCAGGCTTCATGAAAGATCTACTTTTTCCCCCCCTTAAGTTTTATTATTTATTTTTGAGAGTGAGACAGAGCACGAGCGGGGGAGGGAGACACAGAATCAGAAGCAGGTTCCAGTCTCTGAGCTATCAGCACAAAGCCCAATGTGGGGCTCGAACCCACAAACTGTTAGATCATGACCTGAGCTGAAGTGGGACACTTAACCAACTGAGCCACCCAGGCGCCCCTTGAAAAATCTACTTTTGAACTTGCCTTGAGGAATGTAAACTTTATGACAAACATGGGGAAGGAAAGAAACCATTGCTGGTAAAGAAAATCATTTGTTTGAAACATTGAATAAATGGAGAGTGTCCTAGTCCATTCAGACTGCTGTCATAAAATACCACAGAGTGGGTGGTTTATAAACAACAGAAATTTATTTCTCACAGTTCTGGAAGTGGGAATTCTAAGATCAAGGCTCCAGCACAGCATGGTTGTGTTCTGATAGGGGTCCTCCTCCTGGTTCATAGCCAGTGCCTTCTCACTGTGTCCTCACATGGTGGAAAAGGTTAAGGATCTTTCTGGAGCCTCTTGCATAAGACACTAATCCCATGTATGAGGGTTCTGCCTTCATGATTTAAGCATTTCCCAAATGCATACTTACTAATATCATCACCTTTGAAGGTTAAGATTTCAACATGTGAATTGGGAGGAGGGGCAGATAAACATTTAGACCATAGCAGAAAAGAAGAATTAAAATGTAGTTATAGAGATGCCTGGGTGGCTCAGTCAGTTAAGCTTCCAACTTCGGCTCAGGTCATGATCTCATGGTCCATGGGTTTGAGCCCCACATAGGGCTCTGCGTTGATGGCTCAGAGCCTAGAGCTTGCTTCAGATTCTGTGTCTCCCTTTCTCTCTGCCCCTCCACCACTCATGCTGTCTCTCTCTCTCTCTCTCTCTTTCTCTCAAAAACAAATAAATATTAAAAAAATTTTAATGTAGTTATAATAATTGTTTTAAATACACAAGGTAGTTTTTGTCATCCACTTTCCATTCCCACAAACTAACCCCTTTTCTACCTGACCCCTCATTGTTCCCCATACACTCCAAGTTAGAGAGTTGTTTCTTTGGTGGTTTTGGGTTGTGTTGGGGGAGGTGTCCATTCAATCCAGCTACAATGACCTTCCTCCTATTCTGTGGACAAACCCACCTCATTCTTGCCTGAAGTTTTTGTACTGCTATGGCCTCTCCCTGGAAGTCTATAGGCTTTAAGGAGGAAAAGTAAAATTTCTACATTGATTATTGCTGGGAAATATTTCTTCTATTTTTTTTTTTTTAGAAAATATGAGCTCTTTATTGTTTGCTTGTTTCCTGTGACACAATATCAATCTGCGTCCATCTTCTCTCCCTCCCCCCATCTCCCCCACCACTTTTCCTTAAGGCAGCAACAATAGTTAAAATTTATTTGCTTTAAACTAATGAAGTATATGTTTCAGGGCCTCCCATTTGTATGTCACTTCTAAGACCTTTGGAGAGACCATAGGAATTATTTTCATTGGAGTAAATTTTTGTAAAATTTGTGAAAAATAAGATGTTTTAGCAACCATCAATGAACACATCCATCTGTTTCCACTCTAACATCCTTTCTGTTTTGTTTAAGATGTATTAGAGTGGCCACTGGTATTTGAAGAGATTCTACTAAGGGCAAAATGAGTTGGGAATATATTTAGTTTGGGTAAAGTGGACTATGTTGATATGGTTCACAGTCATTTCTGTGTATAATTAAGTTTTTGCTAGCCCTCCTCGTGTACTGTGCTCACTGGGTCGCCTTGTTTACTTACCCAGGACTCCAACAGTAAACTGAAAAGGTAGAGGTCTTATTTCCATATGAATGTGCCCTATGGCTCCAAGAATTGAACGAATGTGTGGAATGAAAGAAGAAAAAAGTTTGAAATGTGTGGATCTAGAAGCAAGTCTGTGGAAAATCCTTCTAATAATCAAACCTGTAAAATTATGAGCGAAAGATTCAGTTCTCATGGTTGACTAGTCAAAAGAAAACTGACCTCCTGTCAAGAATAAATTCAATCATGCAACATTTACTATTATTAATACTATTAAGCACTCTTTGTATTTTACCTCTTTTTTTTGGTGGCAATCAGGTGAAATAGAATTCATCAGAATTCCACTATAAAATGCCAACCTGTAGCAATACTGAAAGGAGAAATGCCTATTGTAAAATCATGTTTTATGCATTGCAATATTATCATGAGCATGACAAATTTCAAGGCTGAAATAAACTTTTCTGAAATATCAATAATAACAAACAGATGTCAATTTAACCATGGTAGAGAAAACCTAAATTACCTATTCCCTCTATAAAAAATAATGTAAAAAATTCATCATATGAGGACATTATCAAAGAATCAGTACCCAAAAATATAGGCCAAAAAAGAGTGTTATAAGCAGCTAATTAATAAATATTTTTCCTAGATTTTGTGATATTTTTGGTATCTTTCAGCTTTTAAAAATTTGTGGTTTATTGTAATTTCTTTTTTTCATTCAAAATAATTATGAACTTTTATGCTAAGCTTTCTTCATAATTCTGTATTTCTTTTCTTAAGGAGGGACTCCAAAATGATATAATCTTCAAACCCTAAAAAACTGAAATCTGCCTTGAATATATTATTATAAGCATTTATACAGTTTTGGGGTCTTGGGTAAAGAACTGAAATAATACTGGAACAGTAAAGTATAGTATTGCAGATCACAGTAGAATTACAGATAAAAACAACCTATATAGTAGTTCTTAATGGGGTATGGGCAATTTTGCCTCTCAGGGGACATTTGGCAATGTCTGGAGACATAGTTGATTGTCATAACTGGAAGGAGTGCTACTGGCATCTAGAAGGTAAAGGTCAAGCATGCTGCTTACAATACACAAGACAGTCCTCCACAGCTCTCCAAATTATCTGAATTTGTTCAAGAATTATTTGGTCCAAAATGTCAGCAGTGGCAAGGTTGAGAAACCCTGACCTATACTAAGAATGCCAGACAGAAGATGAACTTGCACTTATTAGATCAGCACTAAGACAAGGAAATAGCCATTCTGACCTGGACCAGTATGAATCAAAATGAGCTGTGGACCCTCCCAGATTGTCAAAGCAGATGATGTAGATCCAGAGTGATGGCAGGAGACAACTAGGCCAGAATTACGAAATCTATTTCCCTGGCATTCGTGGCTAAAATTTTCACTGATAACACACTGCCATCATGCCTCTCCATAATTTATTGTTACAACATCCTTACTCATTCTAAATCTCAAGCTTCTCATCTGTAACAAGGAAATAATAATCCTTTAGAGACCTACAATAAGGATTTTAAGGGCAGAGTGCTCCTTCTTTCTAGAGTTCATTATGTTTTGTTAGAACAGGAGTTGTATGTGAAGCATGAGCGTGACGTGTCCTTCCCGTCTCACACTCCCACACACACTTTCAACCCCAAAGGCCAACATAGCCAGATGACGTCAGTTGGAAAATCAGAAAACCTAGAGCAAAGTGTTAACTTTTCAATTTTAAAAAGCCAGCCCAGGTGTAAAATATTTAGAAGAATACTTACTGAGGGAAGAGTTTGTTTTGCTTTGCTTTGCTTTTTGCCTACCTTGTAGATCAGAGAAGAACTTCCAAGCTGGACAGAAGAAGAGAGACCAAAGGAGTCTAAGTGACAAACTGGTATGAGAAGTCCTGGGTCTTGTTCTCCTTCAGGTCAGGTGTGGGCGGTGATGGAGCAGGGGAATGTAGAGAAGACCTTGAAATGAGGTTGATACTCCAAGATTAAAGAAGAATGACTTACTGTCTATCTGAAACTCCTAGAAGCTATACCTTCTCACACATGCCACCATGCCATGGAGCAGGGGAACCAAGATGGCTACAGGGCACAGCTAGGCAACTTGGGGCAGCCCCAGTAACTTTTCCACAGCCCTGGAGGAGTACCTGAGGGAAGCCGCCCCTTTCCAGGGTCCGTGAGGAAAGCACGACAGTTAGCAAAGAGAGAGAAAGAGAGTGCATGTTAGGGGGTGTCACCCAGATGTGAGGAAGAGATGCCAAACCGAAAGAGGCTTGAGTCCTCTCCCTCAGCAGAAAGCAAGGTCTACGTTGTTTCAGCACATGCCATTGTGAAAGAAGTGGCCACCTGAGAACTGCAAAGAGCTGTTGCACATCTCAGCAAAGGCCTGAAGAGAATTGATTAACAGCTATCCCCTGGTAGCCTGTGTAATCTCCATGATTTGAAAATCAAATTCAGGCAGAAAGGAGAGAGGGAGGTAAAAGCCTGAGTTTAACTGAGTTCAAACCTCAAATGCCTGAGAGAAATCTCAAAAATGATTAAAATTGCCTGGACATAACCAGAGCATAGTTTCTAAGTTGAGTTTTATGATTGCACTTACGGGTTTATGGCTTGTGAAAAATCACACACTATATACAGATGGTTTCTGTACTTCTCAGCTAATCTTCAGTATTGCCTTGATAAAGCATCGATTAAAACATAAGTGCAACCCAACGACAAAAATCTCCAGGTGTTTTTTAAAGAAAGGCATGTAAATCAGGAGAACAGAATACTGTGTTTAGGGAACTTTTTGGTCCCTAAAGAGGGTAGAAGAGAGAATCAATACCCTGCTCAAAAGACAGACTGATGTGGGTAGCTCCTGTACTGATAGATTAAACCTTAAAGAGCAAATTGTGAGGCATATCTGAGAGCCAGCTGTCCTGTTTAAAGCTTGAATAAATATTTGCTGAGTAGCACACTAACCTGTACAGCTATCATAGTAATCATGGAACACAAAGAAAAATAAGAATATTCCTTGACTTCGAGGAGCACATGAGGACTTTTCCTTCTTTATTTGTAGTATAGTATCTAAAGAGATAAAAGCCATGTCTTATGGATTCTGATGAAAAGAGGTCAAAGACTTGAACCTGATTGAGTTGAATCAAATTGAGATCGAAATTAGAGATGATTTTGTCTCAAATAGCTCCAGTTATATAGAATAGTATAATTGAATGATGCTAGGCTTCTAAACAAAACACAATGTCCAATCTCTTTGCATATTCCTAGAAAACACGTTTCACTTTTGTTTATACCATTTCTGTTTAAATATGAGATTAACAAGTCTGGTATTTAAAAGTTAGCTACTTTTCGGCTCTCGTAATAGATATAATAAATGGAGGACAATAGGGCGCACTCTTTGCTGGAATAAAATACATCTTTTGCAGATGAAAGACATCTCAAGTATGTTGAAGTAAACTATATATACATATACACAGGCCCAAATATAATAGTCATCCATCAATTTTCTGAGTTAGCGAGAAGTACAACAGCAAATGAAACAAACACAGATGATCTCCCTGTAGTTGTCTACAAATTATTCTTTTATCGATGCATTATTTCACACCATCAATCAACCATGAGCATCCTGGGGAAGCAAACTAGATCTCCACGATTAAAGTAAAATGAAAATCCTAGGATGGCTAACCCTATCTTTTTTATTGGGGCAAAACCAAAACATTGCAAGAAAGAATTCTCATGCTTAACGGCTCCTGTGAAAGGAACATTAGCGAGGAGTTTTAGAGAAATGCTTAGAAATCCATTTGTGCCTGTCAATAACATCCCCCTTTTCAAGCTACTAGTCCATTAGTGACTACTGGCTGACTTGGTATTAAACTGAACTATAGAAGTAGCATTCCATTGTAGGTAAAGTAGTGAACTAAGTTTCTGTTGTTGTTGTTGCTATTGTTTTATTTGCTTTAGGATAAAAAAGTAGCAGTAAATGGATTTGAGATTGACAAATGATCTGGCAATTTCAGCAATCTGTAAGAAAATGCTAATACAGAGCATCTTCCCAGTGAAAACTGTGTTGACTAACTTTTATGAGCACTGCCATGTTCTACATTCAACGTTCTTGAAAAGGGATAATAAGTATCAAAGAGAAATAAAGAGTACTGTTACCCTTATCATAAGGAGATAGATTTTCCTTGGCGTGATTTCTGTAAGACTTTGTTCTGTTTTGCTGGCACAAGCGCTGAAATCATTAAGAAAAAAAAAATCATTACACATAAAAGAATTTTAGGCTACCCCAATGGAGCCGTTAATAGCAAAGATATGAAGGAAATTTTGGTCTTTTAAAACAGAGAGTAGCCAAAGAATGAAACTTTGATGTCATTTCAAATTAATAATGACTTTCAAGATGGATTCTTGGATGGAAGTCCTTCTCTCCCCTTAAATGAAACCCTACGTGTCCCTGGTGTGAGCCTCCAAATGCGCCAAAGCAGCACATTGTTAGAAAAGGACAAGAGTGCCACCTACTGTCGAAGTGTGGTACCACTCATATCAGAATGAGGCGGATTTTTCTAAGTACTGTGTTAAAAATCTTTAAATTATGTGATATTAAGTGTAAATTCTCTGAACTATTAACGAATATGCAGACACCCTAATATTATTTTTGACACCCTAATATTATTTTAAACAAGTACATTCTATTCTTTTTTTCCACCAGTTATTTTTGTATGCCTTTATATATTATTTAAAGCCCTGTTTTAGAAACCCTATAAAAAGTAAATTGAAAATAGACCTTATAGGATAGTTGTAAAGATTTCATGGATAATTTTGGACTAATTACCCCCTCCTCTTAAATTTATTTTTCCCATTAGTTTCCAGACTATTTTCTAAATCTAATTAGCAATGAAATTTTCCTTGTTACATTTGGAGGAATTTGTTAGGGAGACAACTGCCCAAAGCAAAATAGTCTTAAAAGAAGCACATAGTTGTGTTTATAACTTTACTGTATTGCTAAAAATCGTTACCAATAATGAGTTTTAAATGGTAATTGTAAATCCCCTAATGTACTTTATATATTAACTATCCTACAGAAGAGAGAAAGTTTGAAGTCCCTGAATAAATAGACCATATATATGGAATTTTAATTAAAAGGTATACAGGTTAATTGTTTTTGTTATATAAATCATGAAGGGCTCATAGACCTAGATGACAGCAAAAATTAACCAGGCCTGGAAGAAAACAATAGGCTTTAATCAACACTTTTTTTTTTTAACTTTTTTTTTAGAGAGCTAGAGAGAGAGTGAGCAAGGTAGGGGCAGAGAGAGAGAGGGAGACAGAGAATCCCAAGCAAACTCCTCACTGTCAGCACAGAGCCCAACACGGGGCTGGATCCCACAAACTGTGAAATCATGACCTGAGCAGAAATCAAGAGCTGGACGCTTAACCAACTGAGCCACCCAGGTGTCCCTAACAAACAGTTATTTTTTTAAATATAAATTGTGACCTGAAGCAGCATACTATACTCGATATCATAGTTGCTACAATCAGGTAAGTAGTAAGAAAATTAGTTGGTTGTCTTTAAGTTTGCTTTAAAAATTTGGAATGAAGAATACTCTGCCACATTTTTAAAAATGGAGTATTTCTAAGGTATATACTGGGCTGTGACAAAGGATGAGGAGATTCTCATATGTCCCTGCTGACAAGAATTTGACCATTGTCATAATCTTCTCTGCCAATGAAAGAGCACATCAATGTTCCTTCCTCATTCCAGTCCTTTTTGTCAGTCATGCGACAATATAAACACCATAAGAAGTCACTAATATGAAAGTTCAGAAATTAACTTATGGTATAGAAGATCTAGAGATGAATGGGAGGCATAAGTCATAAGCATGTGGGGATATTGCTGATTCCAGCAGGAAATCCTGCTTTGCTACCTAAAGATACATTTGACTTGTATTCTAGAAGTTATAAA
This sequence comes from Panthera tigris, assembly GCF_018350195.1. NCBI lineage: Eukaryota > Metazoa > Chordata > Mammalia > Carnivora > Felidae > Panthera > Panthera tigris. The sequence goes on along the minus strand of NC_056667.1, from coordinate 196,341,364 downwards.
ATCCCTCCATCTATTTCTGTAACTTTAGGCCAGTTTTTACCTTACTTAAAGGTTCCTAAAGTCTACTTTCTCCCTTTATTTCACTTTGGCTTCTCTAAGCCCAAGCCAAAGCATCACTCAGGAATCCTGGGGTGTTGAAGACTAAAATTTATTCTCTGTGGGTTCTCTTAAGACTCCCCCAGCCCTGGTGCCCCTGGGTGGCTCAGTCAGTTAAGCATCTGACTCTTGGTATCAGCTCTGGTCTTGACCTCGGAGTTGTGGGTTTCGGTCCCTGCACTGGGCTCCACACTGGGCATGAAGCACATTTTAAAAAAGAAAAAAAAAGAAGACTCTACTGGCCCAAGAGTCACGGAAGTCAACTGGAATTTGTGTGCAGGGTTAACAGTGTCGTTTCTTTTGTCAATTTCATATTTCTGTTCACATTTCTGCTCCTTCAAATCACATTCTGTGGTCACATATCTGTCCTGAACTATAATAGAAGCCAATTAGAAAGCCCTCCTATTCTTTTGTTTCCTATCTAGTCAGTTTTTACCCACTATAAATTTAAGTGTAGCTTCCTCTTGGTGCATTCACTGATTATGAGTATCTGCATAGCTATCAGTTAGTTTAAAGCAAATCTCATTTCAATAAAATCAAATGCAGGCAGCAGGCTTAGTTCAAACAATGAGTCCTAATGAACTCTTATTAAAGTTCGTAACTTGCTCCCAGGATTGAGGCTGAGGTAAGCCTATCAGCTCCAGAAAGCAGTGAAGGAAAAAGCTGTGTCAAAACTGGGAAACAAAGGAATAGCCAGATATGAAGAGAAAGGAAACTTCCAGATGTTGGGACAGAGGAAAATTATGTGTTTAGAGGCATAATGAGATACTGGTGAACCAAAGCTTTTGGAGTTGGAAATTGTGTGTGAAAGCTAAGTTTTCAACAGATGATGAAATTAAAAGAAGAAATGTTGGCATCTGAGCACAGTAGGAGAATGACCACCTGGCATTCGTGGCATAGGAAAGCCTGGCCTGACAAAGGTGGAAAAGCCCCATTGCAAGCCAAGGAGCAACCAGTTAGCTAGGTAAGTATTAGCATCATGTAGGCACTGGGGAAGCCATATCAATTCGAGATTGGGTAATCAAGGAATGACCTGGGGAGTTTCTGCATCCAATGAATAATTCAAGTCAAAAAACTTAAGCAAATATAAGTAGCCATAGGATCCAACAAGATGACAAAACAGATTAATGAAGTCAAAACATAGACTTGAAGACTCAATAGTAAGGGGAAAGGTATCTAGGCAAATCATCAAATAATATCATCTAACAGCAAGCTGGTAAGTGAGACGGAGTAGTAAAAATCCTAAGCCCAAGCTGAGAGTGCCAGACAACAGTGACCAAAACGCATGTAGCTATGTCTCAATAGTCATGGAATCTCAGCAGTAAGAAAATCCTAATTTAAATGACAATGATTATAACGATATTTGGCCTCATCTCTGAAGACTTTTAACTATTATTAACTTTCTGAAACATAGACCAACCTCAGAGTAAATTTAAGTCTATATCCTTCTGAATAGAAATGCACATAAACTTGCACGTAATGAGAAATGGTAAAGTATGGAGAGGAGATAAATGTTGCCATAAGGGGAATATGCTATGGAGGGCTCTGAAATGTCCGAAAGAAGGTCTTTGGGGGGCTTCAGCAGAGAAGCAGTTCAACACACTTGGGAGGAACTCAGTCTGAGCATGCTGGACCACTGGAGGGCAGGGCCGCTAGGAAGTTATTCCAGAGCAAGCAGATTGTTTCTGGAATACTAAAAACATGTTTTCATGGTTTAGCTCAAAGGCTCTTCTCTGCTTTACTCATAGCTATATTTTATAAAAGAGTCAAATATCTTCTGTTTGGAAAGCGTAACTCACGCTTACCTTACAAGCTCCCATGCAGCATGGAAATTCCATTCGAAAGGAGAATGCTTTGAGTCTTTCCATACGGGAAGCTGTTTAATCCTGAGGCATAATAAAATAGTCCTGGAGGAAGGGACAAAGAAGAGAGGGAATCACAAATTTCTTAATCTGCACTATAGTAATACTTTCAAATTCACTAAACTACACAGTTCTCAAGAGTAGGGAACTTGTCTCCTTTATTCATGAAATCCCAACACTTTCTGCCTCAAAATCAATGGCATTCTTAATGTTTATTGGTAAAAATTCTACAGATGATTTCTGTTTATATTTTGGAATGTTCCTTCATTAAAAAGTTAACTTTTGGAAAATAATGAACTATTTAAAGTCCAAACCAAGTGAAATGTTTATCTCCTCAAATTCTTAAAACTACAAAAAAAAATTATTTTAATATTAGTCAATGTGGAGCACATTCCAATTCTGAGTTTTATACATTAGGAAACACATGAAGAATTAAATCTACTCAGCATCATTCATAGCCATAAGAAAAGTAAATGTTACTTTTTATTCTGATAAAACTATAATAGTTTCATGGACAATAAATTAGATATTAGAAATGTTTTGAAAATTAGATGCTGGAAACACTTCTATATGTCTCTTTAAAATATATTTAACAAAACTGTATATTTGAAAACTGAAGTAACATCTCTACAGGACAATACTTTCCACAAAAAGGGAATCTTTTACTGCGTTGTGGGCATGCAGAAATTATATATACAGCATAGAAAGCAGTTTCTGCTACTGTCACTATAAATCATAACATTTATTTCCAGGAAAAGAAAAATTTGTGAGTAGCAAATGATTTTAACTTGCATGTATAATTACCAATTTTACTTTCATTCTGAATTACACCATTCCCATTTACAGACCGTTAGCACCCCCTTGTGGTCATGAACAAATATTTCTCATCAAGGTGGTTTCATACGTGAAAGAAAATATTTTAAATTGAAGTGACTTGTATTGAACAGATGGTTTTATTTCTTTCAATTTTTTAAATGTTTATTTATTTTCGAGAGAGAGGGGGAGAGTGCAAGTGGGGGAGGGACAGAGAGAGAGGGAGGCAGGATCCAGAGCAGGCTCCACTCTGACAGCAAAGTCAGATGTGAGGCTCAAACTCACAAACTGTGAGATAATGACCTGAGCTGAAGTCGGATGCTTAACTGACTGAGCCACCCAGGTGTCCCTGAACAGGTGATTTTAAATTGAACTCAAATAAAATATTTATATCTATGTAACTACAGGGTATAACATATGCATTCCAGTATATAAGGATATACGCGCATATATATGCATATATCCAAATATATCTGTGTATACGTACATACAGTACAATATATATATGCAAATAAATCTCAAAGGATTATGTGGTTCATATAAATGTCCATAAAATTTGTGAATATTTTGAAGAACATCTTCCAAGAATATCTACTCTTTTCTACTTGCAAAATTATATAAAGGCTTTTCATCTTCCAGTAGCCATGATCTGAGAGTGGTCCTCAATCTTGATTACATAATAGAATTTCCAGGGGATAATAATACCATTATACCATTTCTGGACATCCCACAGAACATTAAATCAGAATACCAGGGTACAGGTGCAGGAATCTATAGTTTTATAAGTGACTCAAATACAGCCAATGTTTCAAACCTGTGATATGAACGGTATCATAATGATTCTGCAGTTGGAAAATAATTTATAAAATGGAGGGAAAAGTTGGGCTCACGTTACCTGGATGTGTGAGAACGGTAAAATGTTGAGTCTTATCATTCAACACTATGTGTCCTGCCCAGGAACCGTCATTGTGAAATTACAAAAACGAAGACAGGTGCTTCCTTTCCTAGAGACTTTGAGAGTATTTTACAAATGCAACAGATTTACTCATAAAAAAATATGTGACTGTGCCAAATAAATATCCCATAGCAAGAGATGTGGAAGGACTACATTTTCTTGGGAAAATCACTACCTGATTTGTACAAAGTCTGTTAATCTGTTTAATCTGCCACACTGTTTAATCTGCATGGGGACAGGTGTTTATTTTTAAGGTTCATAGGCAATTAGTCTGAAGTTTGAAACATATAAAAATAATTAGCTTTTGTACTTCAGATGTTTCAAGGTGTTAATGTGAACTTTGGGGCCATGTGTGAATGCCAAGCTTTTTTAATGAAAAGGCTGGTTTTACTGCCAGTAGACACCTGAAAACACTCTGCAGTTCATATTAATAAGACTGAATGTAATTGAATGTCAGGAGATATGGTGATTTATAAAGTACTTTGTACCCTGTATATAATGAAAACCCTTGGCATTGAATCCTAATATTTGATGAAACATGATAGTGGCTTTATTTCCAATAGCCAACTTGACCTAGAACCTTCCATCATTTTTATAGTGAACTGCTTTACCCTGTTTCTACCTTTGACTCAAGTATTCATGTATAATTAAGGGAAAATGGTACAATTTGAATTTAGCTTTTATTTTTCTTCAGCTATTTGGTATATTTTTAAGGCAATGAAATGAATATTTTATCAAATACATCAGAATTATATGTTGGTCCAAATGTGTACTCCTTGAAAGCATTATCTTTCATAAACTAACATGTATCCCATTGATACTGATCTTGCTGAAAATATTTTTTGGAACTTGTCATTTTTTAATATCTGTTGCTATGGCAAAACTTTGCTTTGGGTGGTAGATTTGAATTTTTTAAACATTAAAAGGTATTTGCAGCCAAGACTAAGTGGTAATTGGGTTAAGCTGGGTAATGAACAAAGTAAAATAAAACAGCACAAGGTATATGGGACTGTAATCCAGTAAACATGATGGAGGTGGTGTGGAAGTTGTCAGTTCACACTAAAAGCCTGTTTTGAAATTTTCCTTACACCACCAGAAGCATTTCCCAAATAATTTGAGTTATTTCAGCACTTTTGGAACATGTATAAAGTCTCACAAGACTTCTGTTTTAAAGGTAGTAGGTGTGCTCTGCTGGTATAGATTTTCTTTAATATTGAAATTGAATTATACACACACACTCAGAACCATATATAATATGTTACATACTATACAAATATATACGATGAGCCTACAGCTCAATTAATTTTCAAAAACTGAACACACCCATGTAACCTGTACCAAGATCAAGAAAGAGAACAGGGGTCCCTGGGTGGCTCAGTCAGTTGAGCAGCCAACTTTGACTCAGGTCATGATTTTGTTCGTGGCTTGTGAGTTCAAGCCCGCTTAGGGCTTGCTGCTGTCAGCACGGAGCCTGCTTCAGATCCTCTGTCTCCCTCTCTCTGCCCCTCCCCCACTCATTTTCTCTCTCTCTCTCTTTTCCTGTTTCTCTCTCTCAAAAATATATAAACATTTTTTTAAAAAAGGAGAACATTACCATATTAGTAGAGATTTTAAAGCAATCACAATGCTTCATATTCACACAATTATTGAAAGTAATGTTGCAAAAGAAAAATGCAGCATCCAATTATAACAAAAACTGGTAAAGAGTGTCATTTTCGACTTAGAAGGCAAGCTCATCATTCATTTCAATACATTAAAAAATAAAATATTTAATAGTATAATAAAACGCTTGATTTTTGACCGCTCACATACTTCATACACACCTTGATAGTTAAATATGTCATAAAAAGAAACTTGAGACAGAGCAAGAGTAAAAAACAAATTTTGTAACATTTCTAGCATTTTCCCATAGTCTAAAATGTAAATTCATTCTTCAAAGAATAATTTCCTAAGTAATTTTGACAGTGTTTGAATGTATATTTTTATTCATTTTAATGTCAAAAACCAGGCTCCCCAAACTCTCATCTCAAACATTAACGTGCATCCTATCTACCTCGAGATATTGTTAATAGGCAACCGTGGTTCAAGTCTGCATTTCTAACCGCTTCTCAGTTGGTGCAGACACAGGTCTTGAATCATGCTTTCCGTAGCAAGAATGTAGAACTTCATCTTGTTACAGATACCACATGATATTTTCTCCCTCTCTTTCCAGCTCTTCCAAATATTTTCCTCAATCCCTGGACATGCCATTCATTTCTTACTCTTTCTTTCTTCCTTGGTTGGTAAAAAAAAAATCAAAACCTCATGTTACTCCAGATCGCCTGAATCTATACATATTCTCAGTGTCAGGAATTCTCTCAAAAATCTCTCCCGCCTGGCCCATTCTCCAATCCCCACAACTTCCATTCCCCATAACATCGACTTCGCCTGGGCACCCTGATGGCAGAGCTCAGTGTGCCGCCCCACTTACTGCCCACCTTAAGTCTTCACTGTGACTCTATGGAGTAAATGAAACCATAATATCAATGTCCTCGACCCATGAAGGTCATAAAGCTCAACAATTCTGCTGTTAAAAAAAAAATCAATCCTGCTTAAAAACAAACAGAACCCCGGGATATCTAAAACAACTTTCTGTAATGCTGTTGTTCATCTCCAAGCAACATTTGCTGATAAATTTTTGAAATCTACTTGTTTTTATGTTTTGGTTAATTTTAGTTCCTTTTTTAATATTAATTCTGCACAATTGAGATGGAACAATGATTTCAAATACGAAAAGAGGGGTCTATTCTAACGTTTCCGGTGATAAGGCAAAAACAGAAAACAAAATTATCAATGGAATTATGACTGGATAGAGTGTTAATAGCGTTGAATTAATGGCTGAATTTTCAAATGATACAGGAATCTATCCTGTATAAACTTTTCATTCAAATTAGGTATTTAGGTCAATTAGGGAACAGGAAAGTTCAAACCATGATAATATAAAACCTCAAAAATATGCCTTTAATGCTAAGCTTGGAGAATGAAAGAAAATAAAATTTTATCAGTAAGATAGAAACACAGAATTATGTACCATTCAGTAATTAGCTGATAATGGAATTATCCAATCTGAAAATTTTATGACTATTGATAACCTATAATGAATCCATCTATCATCCACTCATTGAGATAGATAAATAATAAGCAGAAAAGCCCATGGATTCTGAGGCTTTCTGAAAATCCAAGAAAAATTTGTGGATATTTTTACTACAGAAGTCTGTGAATTGCTTCATTTTCTCTCCAGTAATCTGTCCCTAATTGTTAACTCTCTTTATAGTCATGAAACAACAATGACAACTGAGTACGTAAAAAACAATTAAATATTTCTTTACGCATTTCTGGTATGGTATAAAGAGCCCTGGTCTAGAATTAAAAACCTGGGATCTAATTTTGGCACCAGTGCTAATTAGCTTGTGATCTTGAACAGGTCAACTAAATTCTCAGACTTCTGGTATCTGATTCTGGGACAAATCTTTGATGCTAGACAGGAAGATTTTATGAATCCCAAGAGCCAGCTCAGAGTCAAATCTCATTCTGACCTTAAACCCAGCTTTTGAAAACTAGGTTCTTAGATTAGGAATCTAAGAACTCTTGATGACTAAACCATCTTATTCCTACTCCTCAGTAGAGAATTCTTAGCTCTCCCTTGGCTGCTCATGTTTCTGCCTTGGTTCCCATTCCGGACCGTAGCTGCTCCAGTACTGAAATGAAGGCTTATCACCCCCAGCACTTAAGACTTTCTTCTCAACCCCCATACGCATAGCTACAGTACCTTCCTCACTGACTTCTGAACTGCCTAGCCTGTGGGCTAATGCTTCCTGCCAAAATCCTCTTGATTCCAAGTTTGCTCCATCTGCTGGGCTCCACCTGCTGTCAAGTCACCACTCATCACATAGTGAGTCTTAGTTTTGCAGGATTTCGAGGTCCCACCCAGGAATCAGCCTATGAAAACAACACAGTTGTTGAAATAACACTCACCTGGAATATGAGGGGTTAGATGGCGGGTCTGAGGGTAACACTTTGGAAGACACTACTGCAGCAAGAAGACAAACAGGTCAGGTGAAAAAAGAAATGAGGAAAAGGAACACATTGCATCACTTGAGTGGCGATGCCTTCCTTACTGAACATAATTACTCTGAAAAGTAGTAGATTGGGAAAGCAAATATAGTTCAGACAATTGCCTGCTGATATCAGTCCCAAAATCATGGTAAAGAGAAGTTTATTTTCCCATAGTTTATTCAACTTCTGCTTCTCAGTTAAGTGTCAATATTTATAACCATTGTATATTCTAGAAGCTCTCATTTAAATAAGTGGGGATATACTGACAGGAAGGATAGAAGCACATTGCAGCATACCACTGAGGATTTATTTGTATTCATCTGTATGCCCAAATTATTTCCTTTCCTTGATCTCTACTGTGTACTCTGTCCATATTTTACAAAAGCCAAGCTCAAATAGACAAACGCAATAGCTAGGAATGGGTATGACAAGCCCATATGAAACCTCAGGACCGCCACTCGTCTGGGACCTCTCGTTTGAGCAAACACTGCTTCTTCAGTCACTATCATTTCTGATGACTAGATTATTTTTGAAACGTGCATCTGATTTTTATGATCATTTGTACATTTTTAGCAATAAATTCTTAGAAATATACACTTGTCTGTGCATAGAAGTATGGGCTCCTGGTTCTACAGAGTTAAAAACTTCCAAGTGTGAACTAGAATGTGCGTTTACAGAGGAATCCAGTCATTCTGGTGCTGTCTTTCCACAGAAGCCGAGAACCACTGTTGTGTATTCATTTTAATTTAGACTCTCTGACTCAAATGTTAGGGAGGCAAATTGTTTTGTTTGAGGAACACATTGTTTTAAAAATGAAGACAGAACTTAAATACCTTAAAACAGAGTATACCGTCTCTTCCCAAGTCTCATGCCAACGCAGCAACTCCAGAAGGTACTTAATGTGCCTGGTCCCTGAGGCATTGTATTTGCTCCCTTTGACTTAAGTTATCCCAAGAAAATTATCATTACCATTTGCAGAGAGATATTAAAGAAATAAGGTAGACAAGCAACTGTGCCTATTTATATTATTTAGTTCAACTAATCTTTCTTTTCTTTTTGATCTGAAGATACCCGAAAGCTGGACAGTCAATAGCCATTGTTATTTAAATCTAAGGATCACCTTTCAATTAAAATGTTTTCCTTTCAATTATGGATAGCCTGAGCTATCTCGGCAGAGTGGTTTGAAAATAAAGGCAACACACTTTTTTTTTTTTTTTTTGAAGGGGTGGGCACAAGTGAGCGAGGGGCAGAGAGAGACGGGCGGGGCAGGGGAGAGAAGTGGGGCTCACCCGAAGTGGGACTTGTGTTTTTACCGGAATCAGAGCTTGCCCTCACCCGAAGTGGGGCTGGAAGGCAACAGACTTTTTAAAACTAATCTGTGATATCTGAAAATAAATGCAATCACTCTTATATACTGGGCAATATTTTAAGTATGCGAAATTTAAATAATTTTGAAAACTCAATAAATATTTATTGAATTTCTACTGTTATTCAATAAAAGGTACTTCAGATACAAAAAGGATGGCAACAATTTCTGTTGAAAAATGCATACTATTTCACATCTCCATTGGGTTAATGTGAGCTTACATACAAATATAGATTATGTATATATGCATGTACATATGTGTGCATAGATATGAATTGATAGATATTTTACCTGTAAATGCCCACTGATTTTCACCTAACAAATTTCTCTAGTTGTAACAATTTTATAGTGTCTTGAAGTATATCTTCAATTTTATGGGGTGTATATGAGCAGGACCTTTACAAAAATGACCATGTTTCAAAGTAGAAATGTCAAAAAAAAAATTAGGTAGTACTACCCAATGCTTTCTCAAAAGGATAGTTTTAGCTCCAAACATTCACATATTTTGCAGGCTCAGAGTTTTTTTTTTTTTGTTTTGTTTTTTTTTTACGTTTATTTATTTTTGAGACAGAGAGAGACAGAGCATGAACCGGGGAGGGTCAGAGAGAGAGGGAGACACAGAATCTGAAACAGGCTCCAGGCTCTGAGCTGTCAGCACAGAGCCCGATGCGGGGCTCGAACTCACGGAGTGCGAGATCATGACCTGAGCCGAAGTCGGTCGCCCAACTGACTGAGCCACCCAGGCGCCCCTGGGCTCAGTGTCTTTTAAAAGTCAGGTGTTAACATTAAGTCATATAAAAATGGAGCCAACAACTAAATAATAATTTTTGCCTATTTTATTCCATGTTTTAATACGTGCTTACTTTTAAATCAAAACAAAATTCCTCAGCCACTAACATTGTTCTGACATAATAATAAGCTTTCATACATCTCCCTGGTTTCTAAAAACAGTGTGGGAAATCTACCCTGTTTTTTCAACTTTGTGAGGACTTGGTGTTAAAACTCTTTCATTTATCAACCAATGGACACTAAAAACAAACTCTTTTATTTATTATCTGGATAATTCATTACAATTCAGAGACAGAAATGATCCATTACATTCTGTCTCATTCCAAAATATTCTGGAACAATCTCCACTTGTATAATGTAAGTTATTTCTAATTGTTCTTGTCAATAGAGGATGTTGATTTTAGAAAAACTGAACTTTCCAGTTTGGTAACCACACAAAAGTTTGAAATTGAGTTATCTCAGAAGAAGTCATTATTTGTACATTTTGCAGCTCATGGACATTGGTTACATGTGAATGAATCTGATATTCAGATTCTTTAATAGTGTGACACTTACTCTTGAACTCTCGAGATGGCTTCGGCACCACACCAACCTTCAGTGCAAAGGGTGTTAGACATTTATCTGTTCAGATCCTAGGTTGAGCAACAAAACTGCTTTTGTTCAAAGAATAACTAACAGATGAGTAATGAAGTCACTTACCCAAAGCCAAATTCCATTGTCAATAAGAGGAGGTTTGGATTGTATAGTTTCATCGAACAACTATGTTGGAATTTAGATTTTCTAAGACAAGTCAGAAAGCAACTGTTCTCTCAGTTGGACTACTCTTTCTCAAGAATATACCAGCAATGCGTGAAGTATTTTCATCTCTTCAGTTTTTTCAGAAGGGGGTCTTGAACTTGTGTTATATTGTAAACTTAACCTCTGTTGGGTTAAGCTGAAAATTTGACAAATTAGTGTTTTCTCTGTTTTCATCAACAGTTTCCTTTTTTTTTTTTTTTCAGTAGAGCTTTTGAAAGCTGTGGGGGCTTCTCTGTTATTGTTATTGTTTTTATTTTATTTTGCTTTACTTCCATTAAAAATTGCTTTTGGGGAGCCTGGGTGGCTCAGTCAGACTCTTGGTTTCGGCACAGGTCATGTTCTCACAGTTTTGTGATTTCAAGCCCTGCATCGGGCTCTGTGCTGGCAGTGTGCTTGGGACTCACTCTCCCTCTCTCTCTGTCCCTCCCCCACTCACACTGTCTCTGTCTCTCTCAAAATAAAGAAACTTTAAAATAAGATAAATAAAATAGCTTAAATGCTCATTTAGCAAGAGAGTCAAATTGGAACTAGGAAAGCAATTCCTTAAGATTGTCCAAACTTAAAATTCCTGTGGCTGTTACTCTGTTGTGTGAATACCTTTGCCTTATGACAGATACAAATGTAGTTACCATACATCCTCTGGGGTGTCTGGGTGGCTCAGTTGGTTAAGCGTCTGACTTTGGCTCAGGTCCTGATCTCGTGGCCCCTGAGTTCAAGCCCCGCATCAGGCTATGGGCTAACAGTTCAGAGCCTGGAGCCTGCTTCAGATTTTGTGTCTCCCTCTCTCTCTGCCCCTCCCCCACTCACACACTCTCTCTCTTCCCCTCTCTCTCTCTCTCTCATTCTGTCTCTCAGAAATAAATACTAAAAAATTCAAAAAAAGGATACATTCTCTGACAAAGTGCAGAAATTACGCTAACTCCATTGAGGTTTGCTGCTAGCACAATAAGTAAACAAACTTTTATATATTTATATGTGATGATCTAGATATATATTGATACATTTATACATATATGTACCTGTACATATATAATGTATATGTATACAATGTATATGCATATACTATATATATATACTTAACACTGCATCTTTATTTATCATGAAAATGCCTAGAAGTTAGGGGTAAATTGATACTAACTTCTGTGTAGCACTCTTGATGGATTCCTCGTAGTTCAGCAGATTTGGTACTTCTAGAAATGGGAGTAAATTTTAAAATAAAATAGGAAAAAAATATGTCCTCCCTTTTTTCATGGAGACATTTATAAGGCTTCCCATGGAAAAGTATCAAGCTGCTTACAGACATTTTTAGTACATATATTTGCACAGTTCTCATTTTTTTATATTACTGTGAGTTAACAGTGTCCCTGCCGCAAAAGTATTTGTTTTTGTTTTTTTTTTTTGAAGGGGGGGCACAAATGAGTAAGGGGCAGAGAGAGAGAGAGAATCCCAGGAGGGGCAGAAAGAGAGAGAGAGAAAGAGAGAGAGAGAGAGGGAGAGAGGCTGAGAAAGAGAGAGAAGCGTGACACGTTTTACCCAAAATGGGGCTCATGTTCACTTGAAGTGGGGTTCATGTTCACCCAATGTGGGACTTGAACTCATGAACCCTGAGATCATGACCTGAGCCCAAGTCAGATGCTTAATGACCAAGCCACCCAGGTGCCCCACAAAAGTATTTCTTCTCAGTCATTATTTTTTTGAAAATTTTAACAATTTCTTTACCTCATCTTAAACACCTTTACTGTTGCTGTTCTTATCACTTTTTCTCTTTTCCCAGCAAATGTTCTTTCTAATAAAGATTTCACATGATTATTTTACTTTTGGGGTTACTTTTGGGGACTCTACAAAGTCGTTTTCTTGTGAACTCCAGCATTCATGATAGCACACTGCCTTCTTCTAGGGGATACTTAACCAGATACTAGTCTTGGTCTCTCATAAATAAACCAGAGGCTTAAACTGCTTTTTATTTTATCTGTGCCCTTTCAGCTTGTTTCTGTATACTCCACATTTAATTATTTTGAAGCTTTTCTCATATCCCAGAGTCAAAGGATTATTTCTGGTTTCTAACTATAAAGAGAACTCTAGTAGTTTATTTACATAGGTACCCCCTCATCAGGAGGTTTAGAACTCGGAATTTTAGCATACACAATGAAAATGAGAAAATAAATCTTAAATCTATAAATCTGTAGATATTAAATCTATAAACTTTTCCAAGAGCAGCACAACAGAATAGTCACTAATAAAATTTATGTTTATGGTCATAAATTGTGGATCAATGTATGAGAAAGAACAAATGCTTTTCCATTTTTTCCTTTATCTATGGCACAGTTAATCTAATAGTTTTTCACTGTTCTTTGAACCCTCAGGTAATGACTGTAACTAAAGACAGGATATTAGGTCCCACAATTATCTGATTTATTGTTATCTGTTCTACATGTTTATGCTTTCAGATTTTTCACCACGATGGCAAAAAATCTAGACCGGAAGAGGCTATTATACAAAATTTCTCTAGCATTCATCAGATTTATCTAAGGACTCCAAAGGATACTTTTGGTGTGATCTCTTTTAAGTTCATTGAAATCAAAGTAATTAATTGAAATAAAGCCCTGTATTTGCGCATGCATTCTGAGTAATTAACTGAAGTGAAACACATGTATTCCTAATCTTGCATGCTGTGATTAAGATAGAAATAAAGACATCTATCAAACTAGATTACTTCTTCATCAAAGAGGTGCAGAAATATCTCCACAGCTGTTTGGCTCATTTTAATTGTATCAGAGCCTCTTATTTCACAGGTTTAAGTGAGACACTATCCGCCCCCACCCCCCGCCCCATTAAAAAAAAAGGGAATGTTAAAATATGACAATACTAATCAGCATGTGTAAGGAATTACAGTGCATTCAAGGCCTCCTCACTAGTAAAATTAATTAAAGAAACAAAAAGCATTTCTGTGCTTATTGATCTATTTTCACACTTATATGCATAAATACAGAGCTGGGAGGACCAAATGAACCCTTAAATTTATTATCTAATGTATTCAAATGATCCCTTTTGGCATCTCTAAATGATACTTTCTACATTTTTCTTAAGTTAACATTCTTCCCTCCAATGGGAACATAGTTTCTAAAAGCACCTGTGCATTGCAAGAAGAAAAGACTCACTTACTGTAACCAATTTCTTGGTTAGTTACTCAGAATTATCCCTACTAAGGAGTTTGGGTCATTCAATAGGACTGCAGAAGAGCAGAATAAGACCAGAAGTCTCAGAATAATGAATGATTTGACACAAAGTGATTCCTTGAAAGCCAAAGTTACCATTTCAGGAAATCCATTCTCTTGTGGTTCAGTGAGCCATGAGGGAGGTGAGCTGAACAGAATGAAAATAAATCAAGATTAGACGTTTCATGGATACAGAGCCCTTTCTCCAGGTATCTTAAAATGCTGCAAGAAGCCCTGTTTTTCATAGCACTCATTGTGTGATAAAAATCTACTTCTTTTCATCTTAAAGAGTAAATGAAAAACTGTAAACTCGAGTGATTTGGGACAGAAATACATATATGTATCCATATACATAAGACCTTCAGCCAAAAGAGCCTTCCTATCTAATAACTTTTGATTGCCTTAGCGATTAGTTGTGCAAAAGAAAAATTTGATTTTAACAAACATGTATGTTTTTTCACAATTCTGTTTATATTTAGGAATGTATATGATTTCCATCCTTTTTGATTGGTCTTCAAGTTAAACACAAAACTAACATGACTTTAGACTCTTATACTTGAGGAATCTGTGGGTTGGAGTAGTTCAGCTGCAAACGCAAAAGGACGAACACATGCAGATTTGTGCTGACAAAACAGAAGAACCCTACGCTTTACTTAAACTGAACAAGCAAATGTTTGTACCACTAAAAACAAGAAATTGAATAAAGTATTAAATAGTGATACTGAAAATGACATGCATTTATTGCAAAGAATCCAAATATTAAAAAGAAGCTCTATGCTTTAAAACTTTATGGAGGGGCCTGGGTGGCTCAGTTGATTGACCATCTGACTCTTGATTTCAGCTCAGGTCATGATACCAGGGTTGTGGGATTCAGCCCCACATTAGGCTCCATGCTGAGCATAGGGCCTGCTTAAGATTCTCTCTCTCCCTCTGACCCTCTCCCCAGATCATGGTCTCTCTCTCTCTGTCTTTCAAAAAAAATTTTTAAATACATTTAAAAATTTTTAATTTATAATAAAAAAATAAAAATAAAACTTTAATCATAATTACCAAATCAAATCGTGACATCAACAATAAATTGAAAAGTACATGTTAAGTTTGTGAAAAACAAAGCAAGAAACAAACAAATGAAATACAATGGGAAACAGCAATTAACAAAAATATTGCTATAAAATGCATTTATTTACAAAAAGAGCTATGTATTATGCTAAATTTTTGAAAAGTTATAAAAGTTTCTTATTTTACATTATGTCATATAACATGGAATAAGTAATATTATATGTAATAGTAATTGATAATATAAATAAATTATCTATTGGTCTATTGGCCTATAATCCACATATTCTGGAAGTGTAAAATTTTTAACAATAGTAGTTTAAAATGATGGAAATTTGATTTTTAATTTTCTCTCACTGTCCTTTAATTTTTTCACAATAAATATGTATTACCTGTGTCAAAAAATACTTTTAATCCAGGGCACCTTGCTGGCTCAGTTGGTAGAGGATGTGACTCTCGATCTCGAGATTGTAAATTTGGACCCCACATTGGGTGTAGAAATTACTTCCAAATAAAGGAAATCTTTTAAAAAATATTTTTAATTCAATTCAAAATACTTCGTGTTCATTCTGGCAGTCAGTTAACCATATGTGATTCAGTCTCCCCCGCCTTTCCAATGAAATATTTCCCAATGGAATATCCATGGAAACACAACAAACAATATAATTTCTCAACAGCACAGAATATTAAGAAGGTCTATCAGCTAACTGAACGTCTCTTGAAGGAATTCCTCCTAATGTAGGGTCAATTAAATAAACAGAAATGATGAGGAACAGCCAGCTCATTCTGAGACCTTTCTCCCCACACAATACTCCCTGCCTCCAAGGACCCCCTACAACAGAGATGCAGGGTCTCAGGCCAGAAAAGCCTAAATACTATATTCATAAACTGCCTGCTAAGATCATCAAAGTTGTCCTACACTCTTACATCAGATCTTAGATCTTTTTACAGTTCTTTGGAAGGCCGAACTTCCAGGAATCCCACAGGGCCAGAGACACAGAAGGAATGGCAGTGGTAAAAGGGGAAGAAACAGAAAGAGTACTCGGAGCCTAAGAAGCAGGAACGTCAAGAATTATTGAAAGAGGGGCACCTGGATGGCTCAGTCAGTTAAGTGTCTAACTTCAGCTCAGGTCATGATCTCATGGTTTGTGAGTTAAAGCCCCTCATGGGGCTGTCTGGTGTAGCACAGAGCCCACATTGGATCCTCTGTCTCCCTCTCTCTGCCCCTCCCCTATTTGCATTCTTTGTCTTTCAAAAATAAATAAACATTTAAAAAAAAAGAATTATTGAAAGAAATCCAGACAATCAGAGCACTGTCCCCCTCCTTGGGAATAGAGGCAAAATGGGAGACAGAGGCTGTCTTGAAGGGAAGGAAAGGGGAGGGAGCTCAGAGGTTTCCTCTCATGCTCAGAAGCCATCCTTATTTTTATAGCTAGCCATGAGATAGAAATAATCGTATCTGTTTCAGGGAAGACAATGAAAGCTCAGAAAGATAAATGCTTGGCCTAAAATCACATAAAATGATAATGAAATTCTAAATGCTCATAGTCAACATTAGTGCTGCAAATGATGAAATTAGTGCTTTTAAGTACAAATGCCAAAGATAAAATTAATCACATGTCAGTATCAATAACCAATACACTGAAAAAATATGTTTTCTATAGTTTTGTTTTCAAACTAATGGTTATTTAACTAGTGGTTCCCTTGAGCCAGTGATAGTGATAAAATTATCACACTATAACTTTTTTTTCTAATCTCAATAGTTTTTTTAAGGCTTATGACATATTATTATGATTTAATAATAGGACAAGAACTATATAAACAAATAAATAAAGCCAATAGCCTACTGGAAGTAGCTCCTCACCATGACCTACCATTGTTTTGAGGTCACTTGCTGGTGGAATTTAATTTGTCTCTATCATTAGTTTTTGGACGACTTGAGGATGGGAATGATATCTGTAACTACACATGTTTTTGCATATAATTCAAACTTTAAAATATTTTTAATAGATTAATTAGTCCTAGGTGGTGTAAGGGTAATAGTTGTGGGCTCCTTTTAAATTTATATGACTTTTGAATTCCTCATGAAATTCCTACTGTAAATGGTAATTCTGCCTAAACTCCATTTGGCAGAAAAATCAATGCTCTCAACCAAGGGCAACATCATTTCAATTCACAGTGAATAGGAATTTAAGTGCTGCTAAATTCACTGCCAGCTAAGGACAGGCATAGATAAGGGAATGCAGATTAGAATCACTTTCCACTAACTACTGGAGAGCATTTTTATTTTAAACGGGATAATCGTTTGCTGATAATCTAATATGCAAACTTCACAGTATGCAATTTATGCAATTATGTCATTATTAAGTAGAGTGTCCTGTATCTTCCACGGGTTACTAAATATGCCTCCTCACAGAGAAGTCAGCAATCTGTAAAGATTTTTTCATAAGACAGGTAGAAAAGCCAATTAGTCTAGGTTTTGTATCAAATGGCATTTGATTTGATGCCTGATACTAATTGTTTTTCAGTGTGTGAATGTTATGTTATTTAGTGTGCCTAAACCACAAATGACTCCTGGCAAGACCTCATACCATTAACAATAAGATTAGCAGAGGAAAATTCAAAAACACTCATGGGGATTGTTTGTACTTTTTTTTTTTGTCGAGTGTGTTTTTGCTCTGTGGGATAGAAGACAGTTTAAAACAGCGCTGCATGAAAAAAGAAGCAACTGACCGCAGGTTGCAAGTATGCTTCAGTGAAGCCGAGGTTTCTACAGCTCCTCTCAGCAAAGGGGAGGTTTCTAACGGTCCCCTGCTGACTTCAAATGTGTTCACAGCCTGCACCCAGCAGCCACAGTGGAAACTTACCGGTGTGATAATAATCACTTAAGAGTGAGACTGTGGTGCAGACCCTTTTCCCCCAACCAGAAATCCCCTGAGTAAAAGCTTTATCCCCTGGGGAGACACAGAGAGGCAAAGACATAAAAACAGGTGTACATTTCCCTGACACTTAGAAAAATTGGGTATGAACAGCTTTTCACTCTTGATATCCTCTGAGTCAAAAAATTAGCACAAGCACAGCATTACCTGAGCCTTAGGCATCTAACTTAGAAGTGCCTTAAAACATTTGTTGAGAACATCTTTAATATGTAAAAAGGGATAATCTTTGTTAAAAGAAAAATAAACTCCTGGTAGAGATAGAGACTGTGTGTGTGTGTGTGCGTACATGCACGTGCATCTATAGTATCTATATGTGTAAATAAAATACGGTAATAATACACACCAATAGATTAACAGTTACTGTTTCTGGAACACGGCGTGCAGGCGTGCAGGGTAGAGCAGGAACCATTCCTTTTACTTTTTCAACTTCAGCATTACTTGCATTTGTTACCATCACCATACGATAGCATGGTAATTATTTTTAAAGCCTTTTTTCAGTTACTTTGAACAATTTCCTCTAATAAAGGTAAACTATGTTCTCTAAGAAAACTGTCCTAGATTTTATGTAAAACAATTTGCAGTTGGAAACAGTTTTATTTACATTTGCTATAAAAGCATTTTGAAAATTTCAAAGTTCAATTAATTTTCTTCAATACAATTCATCGTTGCCAGAAACAAAAGCAAAGGTTCCTGTGATATCTCGATCTATGAATAAAGATATTTGTAAGTTCTAAAAAAAGAGTGCCTTAACTTCCTACAAAAGGTTGGGTTTAAGTATGTATACATAATAAAATGTGCTTCCAGGATAAGCATCCTATGGACCATTAAATTCATGATGGTGATTTTTAATTAGATTCAAATTTTCTATGTCACTTTCCAGATTACAAAATCCTTTGCTCATTCATGACCACATTTTATACAACAGCCCTCTGAATTGGATGTTCAACTAATTTTAAGGAGTAGTATAATCAAAGAAAATTGGAAAATGTCAAAGTCCAAGAAAACGCTACATACAATAAAAATACTTCTGCTACATTACACTGAACTAACACTGAATGCTGTCAGACTCTAACAGAGATTCCTAAATGCTAGTGACTCAAGGGTACCAATGATTCACTCCGTTTGGAAACTTGGGGCATTAAGAAGGGCACTTTTTGGGATGAGTACTGGATGTCATACATAAGAGATGAGTCACTGGGTTCTACTCCTGAAGCCAAGACTGCACTTGTATGTTAACTAACTTGAATTAAAAAAAAATAATAAGAGCTCTGGTCAAATTCCTAATGACTAGGAAATTTATTTAGGTCTGACACAGGAGATTTAACACATTCCTTTATGACTACGTTTGCATTTGAATGGAAACACTATTTTAAGAAGGAAATTGAAGTTTTAATGTATGTTTTCTCAGCTTCTCCTTCTCTTTTCCTTGCATTATTTCCCTTCTTACTTTTCCTTTCCAGAAAGAGAGAGAGAGAGAGAGAGGAAGGAAGAACAAAAACATGAGGAATAAACATTAAGACACAAGAACACAAAAGAAGCTCTAGTTACACACAAGTGAACTTGGTGCCAGACCCACATAAATCAAGATGTCCCTTTCTTTCTTTCATACATCCTTATTTTCCACTCTATCCAAACACACGTAAGATTGGAAAACAAAATTTCTGGGAAATCATCAGTATGTTCTCTCTATAGACGTGGCTGCCAATGCTAGGGAAAAGCTAACCTCACTCTCATATTAAAAGGGTCTGTGAATGCCACCATACAGCTTAATTAAGGACACGCTTTAGAATCACTTGTGGATCCTTTTGACCTTATAGATCCCAAGGCAGGCCAAACTGAATCACAATTTCTGGGGGTGAAGTCCTAGACATATTAAATATATGTTCATACATAAATCTCCACAGGGGATTACCATGGCCTGATTATAAACTATTTGTAGAGAAATCTAGGATAATAAAAAGGAAGCAAAGGATCTGATAGAAAAATAAATTTAAAAGTATAAACTCCATTTTTCCCAACTCCAAAATTGATTATTAAGATTATTTACCTGAAATTAATAAACTGAAGGCAATGATATGCTGAATTGTGCCCCTAGATAGTGTTAATCCAAATTTTCTTGTAGTTAGCATAAGGTCACCATGCTAAAGTGGGTATTTGCTAAGTTTCTTTTGTCAGTGTGCACCCATTTTTAACTTTGTAAAGTTAGATATAAGAAGTTTTTCATATGAGAATTTAAAAATTCATCAAAAAAGTAAATTCCTATTAAATGAACACAGTTTCCTATTTGTAAACATATAGATAGAATCCCTTTTCTGTCACCAAAGCACTTTTAAACTGAAGCATATGTGACCTAATAGTATAAGCCTTATATGTGCATACCGCTTCTTTTAAGAGAACTCAGGAGTTTAAGGATGCTCAATCATCACTCCAGAACTCCTGTTAAGTGGGACAGAAAGAGTTAATTCTATATATATGTTTAAGAAATTGAGGCATACACATATTAATAAGTTAACAGGAGTCTGCAGCTAGGCCAGGAATAGAATCCAGGTTACATATTTTTAGACTAGTGCCTCTTTGATTTTCACACACAATATGATACTTACCCATATGCTTTAAAAGGACACAGCTTTCAGCAAGGAGAGTAGCAGAAAAGAGAGACTTTGTGTAACCCTAGAACTGAGTAGAAATCTTCATGGCATAGACATGTGTATCTTCTAAATATTCTCTTTAAACCACTGTGCATTCCCTCACATCATCTTTATCCCTCCCCAGGCTGCCTTTGCTCTAAGAAAACACGTAACTCTCAAGGACAACAATAATCACAGTTACTTATTATATTCCAAGTATGCTATTAGGCACTTAACAGGAATTATTTTATTAAACAGTCACCATGACCCCTCAAGATAGGTGTTATTCTCAGTTTATAGGTCAAAAAACAAATGAAAACAAAACCCCAAGGCTCCATGACTCACCAAATGAAAACTTGAGTTTTTTGGACACATTTCTGAAGGTAATGAAAAGTTAATAGTACAGCCTTTTCTGTTTAAATACGATTGACTTCGAATTCTTTCAGGTGATCCATCAGATTAAGAGGGGAAAGATAGCTCAATGGACACCAGCGGTAGCTCATTGTTTCACTATTAATATATATCTTAGAGAAGAAAACGTTAAGGGAGTCATCGAAGCAGTACCGTGTAGTATAAAAGTAGGAAGTCCAGAATTAGCCAGGTTTAAATACCAGCTCTGCAATTTATTACCTTTTTGATCTTAGGCAATTTACTCAAATCTCAGTTATCATTTTCTCCTTTTAAATAGAAAGCATTCCTATCTCACAGGGTTGTTGTCAGGATTAAAAGAGACAACAATGCAGGTTAATGTTTCGTTCTTTGCATGGCACATAGCCAGTGCTCAAAAAATATCTGATTTCGGAAAGGCTAACATTGTTTGAGATCTTGGTGAAGACCTCGCACTATGGGGGCTGCTTATTTTCTCTCTTATCAGTAAGGGAAGGCATCCGATCACAGAACAGCCTCTGGTTGATCATCTTTCCTCAGATAGTATATTAGTACTTAACGTGATATAAGAAACATATTCTGCACGTTTTACTTAGGCCTGCGTTGGTTTGGAGATGTTAAAATACCAAACACTTCTTGGACCTTACTGTTATCCAGGATCTAAGTGTATTAATTTAAATCTCAGAATGAGGCTATAAGGAAAATTGCTGTCATTATGAATAATTTCACCATTTAATAAATAACAGGTAATCAGAGAGAAGCCAGGACTCAAATCCAGATATTCTGGCCATAGAGCACCCACCCTGAAGACTTACCCCACGGCTTCTCACTCGGCAGTGCATTAGATGATTTCATTCCCTCCCCTCTGTTTCACAGACGGCATCTATAAACTTGCTTTATTACTCCCCATTCCCAGAATTTTAAAGCCTTGACTTCTTTTGTCATATGGATAGGCATCATCTAGACTGAGTCATGAAGAGGATAAAGGACGATCTTGATTTCTTATTACCTGACAAGACCTTTGCTTTGGGATTATAGCATTCCAGAGTTCCACACCTGATCACACCATTTGCTGCTATGAGCGCCTTATGTCAAGTCAGCACATTACCAATGTCCTTTGAGTCTTAAAAATTGAAAAATAGTGACTGTAAAATTTGATACTGCTCATTAAACTAAATGTAAAATAAAAATCTTGCATAAATAAAATTTAGTGTTAACTTTTTTTTTAACACGAAGGGTAATATATTAAGAATAGTGTATTTTATACAATGAAAGAATTTCAACATTAAAAATCAGGTTCCTGGTTGTGCGATAATGGCAGAGTCCTACTCTTACTGTAGTACACATTCTTCATAAGACAGTTTTCCATATCTGCAAATTAATCCGTTTCTAGCCACTTATATTATGTAAAACAAGATTTGTTCAAGGCTTCCAATGTCATCTGCAATTAGTTGATCACAGAGAGGGAGACTGTGAATGAGGATTGTAATTAAGTGCTCTTTCTGATAATGTTCATGAACGTATACAGAAAGAGCGATAGAAGCTTTCTTTCAGTATATTTTTTATGTGACCGTGTGAGCTTAGTCTCATTTTTCCCACCAGGCTTAGAGGTGTTTCTCAGTCCCAGGGTGGCCAGGAGGAGCCTATGGTGGCCTAAGTTGTCTCATCTGTTTACTCATTTCAACACACCCCACATGTCCCGAGGAAGAGGCACTAAGACGTTTACTAAACAAGCTCCAGTAAGTGTATTAATCTCCTCCACCCATGAACACACAGTTCCAATGAACAACCTATATGATTTGTAACTATTTTTCCCTATGTTCCATTTGTTCTGATTCTATGTATTGAGTTCTGATTCAAAAAAATAGGGCTTTATAGTATATATCTTTTTTAAATTTCATTTTTCAAGTAATTCACTCATTATTTTACAAAGGTTTCTGTTTGAGAAGTTTAAGAAGCCCTGCTCCAGGTTACATACGCCTTGATGAGCAGGAAGTTGAGCCTCTTCTTCCCCTGATGGTACCTCCCCATGCTTACTCATATTTAAATTTTTTTTAGTATTTTTTTATATTTAAATTTTTTAAGTTTATTTATTTATTTTCAGAGAGACAGAGACAGAGCAAGTGGGGGAGGGGCAGAGAGATAGGGAGAGAGAGAATCCCAAGCAGGCTCTGCACTTTTAGTGCACAGCCCGTTGTGGGGCTCAAACTCACGAAACCATGAGATCATGACCTGAGATGAAACCAGGAGTCGGATGCTTAACTGACTGAGCCACCCAAGCGCTCCTTTGTTTATTCATATTTAAAGGGTCAGACATGATTATATTCTCTTAGCACTCAAGTATACCTGCTCATACCTTTCCCCTTGAGGTTGGAGGAATCATGGCCACTTCTTGATGGGCAACTACACTAGAACACGAAGCTATGATACTGGCCGGGTCACCATACACAAAGCCCTAGTGTTGTACATGAAATCTGGCTAGCAAAAGTCATACTTCCATTTGTTTTCCTATGGCTAGTAGTAAAGCATCTTCTTCC
This sequence comes from Panthera tigris, assembly GCF_018350195.1. Taxonomy (NCBI): domain Eukaryota; kingdom Metazoa; phylum Chordata; class Mammalia; order Carnivora; family Felidae; genus Panthera; species Panthera tigris. Next base: position 196,317,829 of record NC_056667.1, on the reverse strand, counting down.
TGCCTGCTGAAACCTCACCAGGGCTGCCAATAGAAGTGATATTCTGCCCATTATAGCTTTCTGAAACCTCGACTCACAACACCCTTCTCCCACAGTTACCCTGAGCCTGGATTATCAGTGTTCAAGCTCATTAGATTGCCATACATAGCTTGCTCCCAGATTAATAGGGACAGCATGTGTTCACCATTCCTCATGGATTCTGTTGCCTTGTGGATTCAGAATCCTCATTCAAATTCACTGATCTGACCTGGTGTAGGGGTCAGCCTAGAGGCCCCATTTCTTCCTACCCTTATGCTGCCTTAATTTAAGGGAGCAATTGTCCTTATATGCTTTAAGCCCTAGGCCAAGGCTACCTCAACTCATCCTAACAAATTTCAATAACTTTGAATTTCAACAGGAAGGGGTTTGGGTCTCCATCCTTTTTTCACCAAATAACAATTTGGCTTAATCACCTTCTTTACCAGCAGGCTTCAAATTTGGCTCATTAGTAGTCTTTGCCAAAGGATGTTCATCACATGTATTCATTCTTCTTCCCTGGAAATCCCATTACATAATTTAAAATTTTTGTTAACCTTAACATTTTTCATACATCACAGTTCATTTTAGATTTTAGCACCCCTGACATTATCCTGACAGGCAGTATCATCGTAATATTTAAGTATGTGGCCTTTCTTCTTGTGTTTCACCAATTTAAAATTTGATCCTGTCAGTAATTTCCTGGGAAGTTACACTGGTTCCTTTCAACACTTTGTTCTTTTTTTTCCCCATGCAGCCAGTATGCAAATGCATAGTTCCCTAGCACCAATTTCCCTAATAACTTTCTTTACCTTTTACTGGATGAAACTATCAGTGAGATAAGACAAGAATTTATCAAATGTTCTGCTTTTGAGAAATGAGATTTTCAACTGAATGTGTACTTGAAGTCTAGCTTTGTCATTCACGCCAGGTGAATTTAATTTATTCACATGCTTTAGTCAGGTCCTCTGTAGTACCCTCCTACGGTGATAATAATAGTTGATATTTATTGGCACCTCCTTTATGCCAAGACATTTATGTTTAATCTTATGTAATTCTCACAGCAACCCCATGAGGTGGGCATTACCATAATCCACATTGTATAGGTAAGGAATTTGAAGCACGGAGAGATTAAATAAATTGTCTGGGGTCCCCAACTATAAGTGCTATATTCAGGGTAGGATCTCAAGCAATCCAACCCCCATTTCAGCCTTGTAACCACTATGACATGACACGGCCCCATTTTGTTTCTAATCTTCTTTTATCTGTACAGAAATATTCCGCTCAGTTCTCTAGATACTCATGAAGGAATATATCTTTGTGGCACATAGCTATACTCTATTCTTCTTTTTTAAGGTTATTTATTTATTTTGAGAGAAAGAGAGAGAGGGCAGTGGGGGAGAGAGAGAGAGAGAGAGGGAGGGAGGGAGAAAGACAGAGCATGAGGGGGGGAGGGGCAGAGAGAGAGGGAAGGAAAGAACCCCAAGCAGGCTCCACACTGTCAGCACAGAGCCTGATGTGAGGCTCAAACCCACAAACTATGAGATCACAACCTGAGCTGAAATCAAGAGTTGGACGCTTAACCGCCTGAGCCACCCAGGTGCCCCTCTGTTCTTTAATAATAGTCTCGTTTCTTTTGCACCAAGAATGATCGTATACTTTCATGGTTATTCCAGTAGTGAATTCCTTCCTTTCTCACCTATCAGATCATGTGTACTTTCATGTCATGATCTCAGTTTCATTGTATTAATCATGTTTTCAACTATTCTGTCCCCCAGATAAGGCACAGATTAAAAAAAAAAAGTTGGCCTGACCAAGTTAATCTAATGTACCTCCCTCAAAAGTATAGTAGGTTTTGATAAATATAGGGAGGAGTGTACCCTTATATTCTTACTACTTGGCTATTTTTAAAGTGAAAAAACTGAAAGAAGAGTTGAAGGTTAAAGTTGGAAAAACTTTTGGACTTCATCTAATTTAACACCTTTTCTTACCTTTAAAGAGGTGACACTTGCAATGTGAAATGATCTTTCTATCGTTAAACAGACAGTTCCTCATATTGTTTTTTTTTTCCAAAGTAATGCTTTCAGCAACTGATCAATAGTTAAAATGATACTTAGTTTTAAACTTAATTATATTAACTGTCATTCTCCCACATCCTTTCCCCCAATTTAATAGGTAGTAAATGTAAACAATATCCTTTTAACATCCTGCATTTTGAGTTTCTAAGGCTGTGTTTCGCTTATATCCGAAGTGATAGATTCAGAATGGGTGAAGGACTAGATATTGTAACATAAAAACCTCTAATTAGGCAGCACATATTCTGGATAATTCATGTGAAAAAAGTATACATAAAAATTCTATGGCATTTCTGATGAAGAAAACTTCCTAAAAATTTCAAATATAGGCAAAAGGAGAATAATAAAAATAGAATACGGGTTCTCAAATCAATCTCAGCAATAGGAAAATATGTATGGACTGGAAAGTATACAGCCCTTTTTCTCTATTAGTTTTTCTCTCCCGAATTGGAAATACAACAGATTGCTTCTCTCATTCTAGTAAAACTGTATTTGATAAGGTAACACAGTTACCTTTTTTTAAATTCATTACAGGCATACCTCATTTTATTAAGCTTCACAGATGGGTTTTTTTGGTGTTTGTTTTGTTTGTTGACAAATTGAAGGTTGGTGGGGCACCTGGGTGGCTCAGTCTATTAAGCATCTAAACTCTGCTCAGGTCATGATCTCATGGTTCATGAGGTCGAGCCCCACATCAGGCTCTCTCTACTCTCAGCACAGAGCCCACTTTGGATCCTCTGTCTCCCTGTCTGCCTCTCCCTGACTTGTGCTCTCTCTCTCTCTGTGTCTCTCTCAAAATAAATAAATTAACTTTAAGTAAAAACAAACAAACAATAACAACAACAACAAAACAAAATTGGAGGCTGGTGGCAACCCTGTGTCAAGCAAGTCTATTGGTGACATTTCTCTAACAACATTTGCTCACTTTGTGTCTCTGTGTCACATTTTAGTAATTCTTGCAATATTTCAAACTTCCTCATTATTATTACATTTGTTCTAGTGATCTGTGATCCGTGATCACGACTTGCTGAAAGCTCAGATGATGGTTATTTTTTTTAGCAATTTTTTTTTTTTTTTTGAGAGAGAAAGAGCAAGAGCACAGCAGGAGAAAGGGGTAGAGGGAGAGAGAGGGCAGGGGAAAGAGAGGGAGAGATTCTTAAGCAGTCTCCACGCTTAATGTGAAGCCTGACTCGGGCTTGATCCCATGACCTACCCTGGGATCATGACCTGGGCTAACATCAAGAGTCAGGCACTTACCGGGGCGCCTGGGTGGCTCAGTCAGTTGAGTTCCGATTTTGGCTCAGGTCATGATCTCGCTGTTTGTGAGTTTGAGCCCCGCGCTGGGCTCTATGCAGACAGCTCAGAGTCTGGACCCTGCTTCAGATTCTGTGTCTCCCTCTCTCTCTGCCCCTTCCCCACTCACACTCTGTCTCTCTCTGTCTCTCAAAAATGAATAAAAGTTAAAAAAAAAATAAAAAAGAGTTGGGCACTTATCAACTAAGCCATCCAGGCACCCCAGCAACATTTTTAATTAAGATATGTACATTGTTTTCTTAGACATAATGCTATTGTACACTTAAAAAACTATAATATAGTATAAACAAAACTTTAAATGCACTGGGAAACAAAAAATTCATTTGACTCATTTTATTGCAATATTCACTTTACTGCAGGGGTCTGGAAATGAACCCACAATATCTCCAAGATATGCCTGTATTTTGCTAAAAGTGTAATTTACTGATATACTTCATGAAAACTATTTTGGTTTTAAATGGAAGCATTGGCTTTTTAAAAAGACAGAACATTATGAAGAAACATTTTCAAAGTCTATAATTTAATGATAAAAATCTGCATAAGTAGGTCAAGCTGGATATCCGGGAAGTCTGAGAAAATTGAAAATTATGGAAAACTAAAGTTTACATATGATACCGTTTTAATTGTAACCCAACTCATATCCTTTCATGCATCTGGTGTTCATATGCAAAATGAAACTCAGGGCGCCTGATTGGCTCTGTTGGTTGACTTCGTGGATTCGAGCCCTGCATCAGCTCTGTGCTGACAGCACGCAGAGCTTGCTTGGGATTCTCTGTCTCACTCTCTTCCCCTCCCATGCTCTCTCTCTCTCTCTCTCTCTCTCTCAAAATAAATAAATAAACATTAAAATAAATAAATAAAAACCTCAAAGGTTAAAAATTAACTCAAAGGAAACTAAATTTCATTGCCTGTTACATACATCATTTATGAGAATAAAAATTTTCAAACAGGGACTTGTGAGATGGCTTGACAATGATATAATAGAAAACAAATGATCGAAACATAAAGAAAACCATTTCTTTTCAGCATCTCTCCCCTTGGTTTTTTAAAGGTGCTCAACCATTCTAACAAGTGTCTTCTCCTTGTCAGCCACTTAATGTGGTGGAATTCACCTGTATTCTCCCATTCCACGAGGAGTTTAGTACTTACCAAAGCAGACTAAAAGTACCTACTTGTAAGGCCTATAATTTCAAATGTGGAAAAGGATGTTTCAGAAAGTGAATAGTTTATTTTTTTTAAATAAGAAATGAAGACACTTAATATTATGGTGATTACAACCAAACTGGTTTCACAGATGTCCTCAGAAAAGTCAGGGTTTCCAGTGAAGGGAATATTGGGTCCAGAATAAGAAGTGCTTAGTTCTAGGCCCTAATTTACATCTATAAAAACTGCTAATAAGTTGAGGCAAGTCACTTACCCCTCTGTTCTAATAATTTTCTCATCTATAAAAATAAGACGATGCTAACTCTTAAATAGTCTATTTACCATTCATCTTAGGTTTAGTTATGTATTCATAACTCAATTTCATGTCAAAATAAGTTTGAGGCAGCTTCCAAAGTAAATAGAAAAAATGAGTAGTAAAGTCAGAAGAAAAGAGAAAATATGGACAGTAAAAATAAAATGAAGTCAGGAGAAGGGTTGGTGGACAGTGTGCATGGTGTTATATTTGGGTGTAAACTATTCTGCAGTCAATAACTCTCATCTTAGTGTGAATTGATGTATTCATTTTTTCTGTCAGAGAAAAACTTTTCATAGCAGGAAAGAGTAGAGAAAACATAAAAATGCCTAAATAACTAAGGGATGTAGGGTAGGTAAACATTCTTTAATTATTTTCCAGTTTTGCTTCCACTGGTATATACCTTTAAAAACAGGAGCAGATTTCTAAAACTTAATGTAGGCCAGTATTGTTAGGCTCTGACTAGGTATCCAAATCATCACATAATTTTAAAAACAAAAACGTCTCAATTCCAGAACTTAAAATATCTTTTCATTGATGATGATGTAGGAAATAATCTTTTATTATTAACACTACTGCCATTAAAACGGAATCTTCATGTAACCAATACTTATAAATGCATTCTTTCATTTTTTTCCACTTTCCAATTATTTTCTTCCTCAGCCTCAAATTACGAAAGCAGTTTTCAATGTCTTACAGATGCATTCCCTTCCAGTCCAAAATGAGCCTTAATAATGTAAGTGTCAGAAACTAGTTCCATAGCAACTATTAAAGGAGCTTTTACATGGACACACATTTCTAGAGAAATTACGTTTGGAACTCACAATAGTACAAAGAAACTTACTCTAAAATTCTCTTTTGCATTTGGTAGGAGAAATAGGAGTAGTTCAAACATCTCGGGGATGTTTCTTAAGAGCTCTCCCTAGGTCAATTAAGTTATATTATTTTGCTACCAAGCTTATGCCACTTTAAAGCAAGATTCAGAGCCTGGAAGTAATACTATCCTCTTCTAGCTAAGTGATTTAAATGATCACGGTTTTCAAAAGATAAAAAAGAAGAAGAAGAATTTTGCCACGACATTTTGTAATTTCCTTTCTCATGTATAAAATAATTTTACTCATCTAAGAAAACCTGCTGAGTTAATATGGAAGACATTTCCAGTACGGGTACTAAAAATTCACAGTAACCCTTACAGTTCATACAAAGAAAATCAAATTCTATTTTAGTGAAGTTTTCATAACAGCTTTTTGGCTAATAATGTTGAAGAATCATGATATATTTAAGAGATATTAATTCTAGTAATAGTCATTTATCTTTGATGTCAAAGAGAGACAAAGGCTTGGGAAATAGAAGATTTACTATGACATATTATAGACTCACTTGGTAGATGTTAGATTTTTTACTCTTCCTCTGAAACGACAGATAATGAAGCTTTATCAACTTCCTTTTATTAAGGCTAAAAATATATCCTATAATAGGATCATAAACATTTAATGAAACTCACAGCTGTACTGAATTTTAAAATTAGGTGAGGATGAACAAAGTAGTTCATAGAAAACTAAATCAGCATAACTCATACATTATGATTTGACAACCCAACTTGTTTTAATTTAATATATCTCTGCATCTGACCTCTGTTCTAAAAACCAGACATATATTGCCAACTTCCTAAATGACTGGATGTCCAAAATGAGTTGATTTTCTTCCCAAGCACATCTGGATATTTGAGACATGTCAGTGGAGAAAGTTCAAGTTCGAGAAGATAGAACAGGATGACTGATCTTCCTTTTATTCTTCTACTGCTTTCTGAGAAGATTGAAATTCTTATCTCTGTTTTACGTTGGGTTCCCCAGAAACAGACTCTGAAATGAGGATACATATGAAACTTCCCCAGGAAAAACCGTTAGGGTTGTAGGGAAATGAGACTAGCAAGGTGACTAAGGAGGGGTGTATTATCAAGCAAAATCTCACAAAGAGTAAGTTTTTCCCACAAAAGATGTCTGAAGGCAGTGTAGGCCACACCTCACATTTATCTTGACCAAAGCAAAGTAGTTGAAATACATATTCTCCTGCACCTGTCAATCATTGGTTAAGAATTGCCCCTGGGGAGATATAAACTCCCAGGTACTTCTAACAAAGTAAAGCAAAATGAGTCCTAGCAGCCTGAGGCCAACCCTCCAACAAAGACACACAGTGCTAGCAATTTCAGAGTGAAAACACACCTGGAGCCAGTGTGCACTGGAATGAAAAAAGATTCAAGTCAGCTATGGTGGTGCACTGACTGGGTCTGTTCCAATCTCCATATTGGTTACTGTTTAAACTTATTTTCCTAATGCCTATATTTATGCTTTTTTAAAATGTTATTTACAATACATGGTCTTCTCTGTGCATCCTGGAGTGAGGGAATATCAATTCTTGGCAGTAGAGTGCTACAGAGAGGCCAAAGCTGAAGGTTCTTCGACTCTGTTCCACAGCTTAATGAGGCCAATTGATGTGTATTATTGGTCAGCTCGGTGTTTTAAAACACTGAATAGGAATGCCTTTAGATGAGGCATGTTTTCTCTAATTCACCAGAATTTCCTAACAGTATCAATTACAATTTGATTCAGTTGCACATAACAAAAAATCCAAAGTAATAATGGTTCTCAAAGTATGGTTTCCAGACCAGCTGCAACAGCATCACCTGAAAGCCAACAAATAATATGGTTCCACGAAGTCATCAAGAACCCAATCTCCTCCTACTTTCATGGGATTTAAAAAAAAGAAAAGAAAAAGCAAAAAGAGGCTGCTTTAGTAGCACCACCACATCCCCATTCCAAGATGGAGGAAAATGCATAAAAGATGTGAGGAGCTTAGGCAAGGTGTTTTTAAAGGCAAGTAATGCATCTTATAGGTAATCGTCCTGAACCGGTATTGTGCTAGTAAACATTTAATCAACAGCCCTCCAATTTTTATTGTGTAAATACTCCTGCCACAGCGGATTTCAAGGTACCAACTTGATATCACTGAACAGAAATGAGGAGAGACATGCACAATTAAGTAAAACAAAGAACATGATATTTGGTGCATAATTGTTCATGTATATGCAAAAATCCCTTACATGAAGGAGCAACCTTAAAAAGGAATGCTAGATACAGTTGCATAGCAACCTTCTATAGTAGAGGGTATTCCTGTTCTATGTACTCATGGGGTCGGTATGTTAAAGTCTTGCTAGCTCACTCTTTAGTTCAAGAATTTCCTTGTATGAAATAAAGCCATTAAAACTATCCTGCCTCCTCTTTCACACAAAATTTCTGCTAGTCAACACTTGGTATATTTTGTTGTCCCTTTGCCCAACACACATCACGGTGATGGTGGCTGATGATGGTTCTGAATCTCAGAATACATCTGAATCGAATCTCATTTCTATTCTGTGCCTAACAGACTTTTGTTGTGGTTATGCTATAAGGCTCTCAATTCAGTCCAACTGAGTTTGAACTCAACTCTGCCTTTAAATACAGATCTTTATCTTTGCGTGTGTATTCCAATAAAACTTTAGTAATAGACATAGAAATTTCAGTTTCACATGATTTGCACGTATGTTATAAAATACCATTCTTCTTTTGACTTTTTTTAAACTATTAAAAATAATTAAAATGTTCTTCACTTGACATTCTTCACACACAAAAAAAAAAGAAAGAAAAAAGAAAAAAAAGACAAAAGGACAGAATGGTCCTGTGGGCTGAAGTTTGCCAACCCCCACTGCAATTGTATCCTCTTTAAAACTACCCACTATTGATATATTATTGATATATAAATCACCTACTATAAAATTCACCCATGTAAAGTGTATAACTCAAGGTTTTTAAATATATTCACAGAGTCATGCAGGGCTCATAATCTAATTTTAGGATATCTTCATCACTCTCAAAAGAAATCCCGTAGCAGTCACTTCCATTGCTCCATTGAACCCTCCCAAGCATCGTAGCCCTAAGCAACAACTAATCTACTTTCTGTCTCAGTAAGTTTGCCTATTCTTTTATATTCCTGAATTCATATAAACACGCAACCTTTTGTGCCAGACTTCCTTATGTAACATTTTCATCTTTCATCCAAGTAGTAACATGATCAGTAATTCATTTATTTTCACCACTGAAAAATTCTCTATCTTGTTGATTTTCTGCCTATTTGTTTTATCTATTATTGAAAGAAGAATATGACAGGTTTTAACTATTGTTGAATTTTCCATTTCCTCATTTAATTCTGTCAGCGTTTGCTGCATGTATTTGGGAGCTCTGCTGTTGAGTACATATATGTTTACAATTGTTACATCTTCTTAGTAGATTGATTCTTTTGTCATTATTAAATGACCTATGTTTATGTCTAGCAATATATTTTATTTTAAGTCTATTTTGTCTGACATTACTGTAGCCATTCCAGATCTTTTATATGGTTGCTGTTTGCATGGCATAGATCTTTCCATTCTTTTACCTTCAACCAATTTTTTTTAATCTAAATAGTATATTCTGGGGGCACCTGGGTGGCTCAGTAGGTTAAGCGTCCAACTTTGGCTTGGGTCATGATGTCACGGTTCATGGGTTCAAGCCCCATGTTGGGCTCTGTGATGACAACGCAGAGCCTGCAGCCTGCTTCAGATTCTGTCTCCCTCTCTCTTTGCTCCTTCCCCACTCATGATCTGTCTGTGTCTCTCTCTTTCTCTCTCTCTCTGCCCCAAAAATGAATAGAAACATTAAAAAAACTTTAAATAGTATTTCCTGTAAACAGCATATAGTTTGAGTTTGTTGGAGTTTTTTTGTTCAATATAATTTTGCTATTTCTTTTTTTTATTGAATTGTTTAATACATTCACATTTAATGTTACTATTGATATGGTTGGATTTACATCTGTCATTTTGCTTTTTATTTTCTATATGTTTCATTTCCTTTTTGTGCCTATATTCTTCCTTTTTTACCTTATTTTATATTTATATATTACTTTATTTTATATTTATATTTTATAGTGAGTAGATATTTTCCATTGTAACATTTTAATTCCTTTAATGATTTGTTTAATTATAGTTGTATGTTATTTTCTTAGCAATTGCTTCAGGACCTACAAAGTGTATTTTATGAGAACCCACTTCAGATTTATACTCACTTAACTTCAATGAAATCTAAAAATTCTATTTCTATGTAGCTTAGTTCTCTCTCAACTTTTTTTTGGTGCTGTTACTGTTATGCATATTAAGTCTATACATGTTATAAATCCAACAATATATTGCTGTAGTTATTATATTATATAACCTTACATATTTTAAGTAAAGAGAAGAAATAAACCCAATATATAATTACAGAGTTTGTAATTTTAACTTTCCTATCTATCTTTTGGGGTTCTCTTCATTTTTTTCTACCAGATGTACATTATCATCTATTGTCATTTCCTAACTCCAATACAGTTTTGTTCACACCCTTCTCCTTTATGCCATTATCATCAAATACATTTCTACATTATAGACCCAAAATTATATGTTTGTATTGTATTATGCAATTCCTTTTAAAAGCATACGAGAGGTAAAAGGAGAAGAAATATGCAATCATATTCTCTTTCATAATTACCTACATACTTACTGTATTAGATTCCTATGGCTGCTGTAACAAATTACCACAAACTTCATGGCTAAAAGCAATGGGAATTTATTCTCTAACCGTTCTGGAGGCCAGAGGTCCATAATCAGTTTTAATGTGATAAAGTCAAAATGAGAGCAGGGCTGGTCACTTCTGGGCTCCAGGAAAAAATTAGTTCCTTGTTTCTTTCAGCTTTTAGAGGCTGCTCATGATCCTTGAGCTGGGCTCCATCACTCCAGTCTCCACTTCTATCATTCATCCCATTGCCTATCACCCTGTCTGATATTCTTACATCTTTCTTATGAAGACCCATGTGTTTGTATTTGGTTCCATCTGGACAATCCAGGATAATCTCACCATCATAAGATCTTTAATTCAATCACACCTGCAAAGCCCTTTTGCCATATAAGGTAACATTAATAGGTCCCAGGGATTAGGATGTGGACATCTTTGTGCCAACCATTATTCAGCTTACCACGATCTGCCATTTGGCCGCCAAAGATTCAAGTATATCTCATATGCAAAATACATTCACCCCACTCCCAAATTTCTCAAAGTCTCAACCCATTACAGCATGAACTCAAAGTCCAAAATGTCGTCTAAGCATTACTAGCTCAAAAGTCCCAAATCTAATCATCTAAATCAGGTATGATTAAGATGTTCGGTATGAGCCATTCTGGGGCAAAATTCCTTTCTATGTCTGGACCTATGAATCTAGAAAATAAGTTACCTGCTTTCAAAATACAACGATGGGGAAGGCATAGGATAATAGTTCTTGTCATTTCCATTCAAAAAAGGCAAAAATTGAAGAAAGAAAGGAGAAATCCAGTGGACGAAAGAAAGGAGTCACCAGTCCCAAGAAATTGAGACTGAGTTTTTTTGATGATGTGCAGTCTACATTATCTGCAAAACTTTTCTGACTCCCAGAATTGAGTATGATCCCAGGAAGGCTCTTTTTGACTATCTCTTTCACTGGTTCTGTCTAGTGAGCTTCTGACTACTCTGCAGTTTTGTTTGTATTGGTAATTGCTCTCCACCAGGATCTCCATTCTGCATGACAACACCCTTGGATATGAAGTTCTCTTCTTTCTGTTCCAAATAAGAACTGTCTCCTCAGGTAAAACTGCAGATCTCTTCCTTTTTATGGTCTGCCTTACCCCTTGCTCTCAGGACAATTTACAGAGGTTTAAATAAATGTTTTTTATAACGTTCACCAGGTTTTTTTGTTTGTTTGTTTGTTTGTTTTGTTTGTTTGTATTCTGGAAGTCCTGCTCCCTAACTTCTCTAAGCCTCATGCTCCCCATCTGTAACATGGAGATGATGATAATGGTTGTATCAGATTATATGTTGATGTGTTTTCAGTAGTGTGAGATACTACATACTAAAATTAGTATTACCTATAAATAGAAAAATATAGTTCTATTCTTCCATTTTAAACAATTAGATATTAATAAGTTTCCTTAGTTAATACAAAAGTAGCAGCAGCAATGCATTATAGAGCAGAAAAAAAAATAGGGGATATGATCTCCTCAAGCTATGGAATATTCCATATATGTGGATACTCAAGTTTTAATTTCAGTTCTTTTATGGACCCTAATGAAATTTTTGACAGTCTATTCTACTACACAATATTGCTTCATTATTTAGTCTTGTTCTTTATTTTCAGAATTTACAAAATGATTGAATATGGAACCTGCCCTAATGAAGCAATAGCTTTCTCAAGGAACAGTACTCTTTTCTTTATGGGAAATGTAAATAGAAAAGTTAGTCCTGAAACACAGTCTTGTCAGGAAATAGCAGTTGGTTGAATACATGCATGAACATTTGTGACATGAACAAAATGTTCTACAACAAGGAGGTAGTTCCATCTCTCTTCTTGGAATGCTGAAACTCTACTTGACCCTGGAACAAACCTGAATGGAAAACAATCAGTTATTTCAAAAAAAGATTAGCATTGTAGCTTCTGGTGACTCACTTAGCACTTGGACTTGCCCAAACTGGTTCTGGCTGTTCCTTTTTCTGCATTAGCCAGCCGGGAGATTACCTAAAGTAAGCTGGTCTTGATTTCTAATATGAACTAATCCTGCTACTTTTTTAGTTGGGTGGATGGATTTGTACTCATTCATCTACAATTTCTTCCAAGAATACATTGGTTTTTTTTTCAATAATAAATTCTATGTGTTTGTAAGTCATAAAACCTGGAGTGCAGTAAGTTAAAACCTTGCAGTAGAACTTCATTACGTCAGTTTTGCAAGGCCAATCTCAAATTAGAACAACTTTCATATTGTTTCTAAGCACTTAAACCTTCCTTGCATTGAAAAATACTATGCCCATTTTATTGTGTTTAATGCCTGTAATTCCATTAAAACAACACTTATCTGATTTTAAACCATTAGCTATTATTTACGCACAAATAATCTTAGAGGAGTTATTATATTAACCTATGATGAGTTATGAACCACTTTATCGTTTTATTTTCAACTGTGCGATTCTTTGAGATAAGTCTTTGGTAAATGGAAGAAGAGATTGAAAGCAAAATAGATTATCTGAGAATGGCTGTCAATAGACTAGTCTTTCAACCCTAGGAATATGGCATCATGAAATACTATACAGACCCCAAAAGGAAAAATAGAAACTCCTGCACACACACAAATTCAATCACTTCACAGTTGTTCCTAGGCCAATAGAGAATCCCAACTACACTACGTTAAAGTCATATTTGAGGATATACCAAAAGACAGAACTAATGTGTGTGTCCAAAAAGCCTCTCTGATATGTTGTCAGGGGCACTAATGCAGTGCCATATGAAGAGAATCTGACAGTTCTTCAGAGCTTCAAAACAAGCATAAATCAAATGAACAGTATAAAAGAATCCAGTATAAGACATGGGATTATTTTTCAACTGTGCCTTCATATATAGATAACAAGTATACATCATTAATTTATTCTAGTCACACCCTCATTTTCATTCCAAATACTGGTTATCTGTTCTCTTTTAGGTAGTAAATTTTGCCACTCTCAATTAGTTTTTATGTTATTGATATTCTTTAGTGTTTATATTTTATTTCATTAATCTATATAGCTGCTTATTATTCTCTACTGTCTTGCTTTTATTCTGTTGTTCTTACTGTAACTTCCTAAGTTCAATGATTACCTCATTTTTTCTATCATGTTTTCCCTTAGGTATGTATCTATAAAGAGCTAAAAGGGTCTTCTAAGAACTTCGATAACTGGGTCCGACAAATTTCTAATATCATACATTCACCGAAATTTAATTCTAAATGTCATAATTTATATTATTTACTTTTGGACCCACAATTACTTAGAATTTTAGTTTTTTAGTTTGCCAAGATAGAACTATGAGCTTTCTTTCCTTATTTATTTTATAAACTAATTGCATTTTGATCTGAAAATTCAATCTACATGATATGAATTTCTTGTTATTTATAGGGATTTTTCTCTGAACCTAATTGTGAATTATTTTTATAATCAATATGTGACTGAAAAGAATGTGTATTCTCTATTTGTTTTGTGAGTCTACAATTGGCCAATAGCTCAAGTTTTTTAATTTGTTATTCAAATTTTCTTTATCATTACCACTTTTTGCTTAGCTTGAATTTATTAACTTTCAATCAAGGTGTTAAAATTATCCAATTATCTGGTAGATCTGCCAATTTCTTCCTATAATTCTATCCATTTTTACTTTATATATTTGAAGTAACTTTGTTCTACTATATGCCTATGCCTAAAGACTCAAAAATGTTGTCTTTCTGGTGAATTGAAACTTTAGAATTAAATACCTATCTGATTAATTTTTTTCTTAAGGTATATTTTCTCTGGTATTAATATGCCCCTGCCAGATTTATTTTGGTAGTTATCTTGTCGTATTTCTTTTTCTATCTCTATACATTAGTTGTGAATGTTTTGTGCAATCACATTTTAAGCAAATCTCTTATAAAAAGCATTTAGTTGAGCTTTCCAAAAAGTCTAGTTTTAGGAGCTTCATTTGTTAACTTGCTTATTTTACTAGTATACATTATGATGACTGTATCCAGTGTATTTCTATTTGTTTCTACTGTATTATTATACTACATTATATTACTGAATGTACCATGTTTCCATTTACCATCCATTTACTTTCTTCCTTTTTCCGTTTTTCATGCCTTCTAATAAGCAAATGAGTTTTCTTTCTCCCTTCTTTTCCTTAACTGGTTTGGAAGTTTATTTATTCTATTTCTAAATGTTTAATGATTATCCTTATTATATAATACATTTACTTGAGTAACAAAACGTAAAGGCAATCATACAGAGGGGACCCAAATGAATAACTTGTTTTACTTCTAACAATAGGTTATAATAATTTTTTGAAAAAAAAATTCATTCCAATATGTACTGATAACAGAACAAACTCCAATTATGCAGTTTAGTAACAGAATGAAAGGAACTGTTATGTAGTAATGTGTTACTATTTTTGCATACACAGACAAATATACAATTGAATGAATGTACAAAGTATCTCTGAGAATACACCTAAGAGACAGGTAACAGTGGTTGCCTCAGGGTGAGTGAGGGTAGGAAATAGGCACTTGTGGAGTAAATAGGGAAAGAAAATGATTTTCACCAAATACCTTTGTACACAGAATTTTGTACAAATATACAAATTTTGTGTGTATATATATATATATATATATACATATATATAGAAAGAAGTCTCTCTATATTATATAATATATATTATTTTTATATATTTTATACACATTATATGAAATATAATAATATATATTATTTTCAAAAAAGCAACAATGATTTAAAATATGTTAACCAGTACCTCTTCTCCCAAACAATTCAAGAAACTCAGAATTTTTTTTAACTGTTTTAAGGTTTATTTATTTTTTGGGAAGACGGCAATGTAGGAGGACGCTGGGCTCACCAGGTCGGGCTGATCACTTAGATTCCACCCACACCTGCCTAAATAACCCAGAAAATCACCAGAAGACTAGCAGAATGGATTCTCCAGAGCCAAGCATAGACGAGAGGCCCACGGAAGAGGGTAGGAAGGGCAGCAGTGCGGGCTACATGGACTGGCGGGAGGGAGCCGGGGCGGAGGGGCAGCCCACTGTCAAAGCAGAGCCCCCAAGTCTGGCTTGCAAAAGCGGAGGGGCCGGAAGGGGTGTGTTCTGACAGCAAGTGGGACGTAACATCTGGAAGTTTATAACTTAACAGCTCTGCTCTGAGAACCAGAGGGCTGGAGGACAACGGGAGGGAGAGTTGTTGAGCCCCGGACAACAGAGCTCAGCTTGGCAGGGAACAAAGGCGCTTGCCAGCGCCATCTCCCTCACCCATCCCACAGCCAAAATCCCAAAGGGAACCAGTTCCTGTCAGGGAACTTGCTTGCACCGTGCAAACACCCAAAGCTGTGCTTCCGCGGATCCATCGCTACGGCAGTTCTGACTCCCTCCTGGTGCCACAGGGCCCCTCCTGAAGCGGATCTCCAAAGGAAAAGCGAGCTGAATCTGCCCCTCCTGCCCCCGTGCACCTTGCGGATCCACCCCAGCTAATACGCCACATCCCCAGCACCACAAGCCTGGCAGTGTACAAGTAGCCCAGACGGGCCACGCCACCCCACAGTGAATCCCGCACCTAGGAGAGGGAAAGAGAAGGCACACACCAGTCTGACTATGGACCCAGCAGTGGGCTGGGAACAGACATCAGGTCTGACTGCCGCCCCGCCCACCAACGCAAGTTATTCAAGACAGCACAGGGGAAGTACCCTGCAGTTCCACACCACTCCAGGGACTATCCAAAATGACCAAACGGAAGAATTCCCCTCAAAAAAACGTCCAGGAAATGACAGCTAACGAACTGATCAAAAACGATTTAAACAATATAACAGAAAATGAATTTAGAATAATAGTCATAAAATTAATCCCTGGGCTTGAAAACAGTATAAAGGACAGCAGAGAATCTATTGCTACAGAGATCAAGGGACTAAGGAACAGCCAGGAGGTGCTAAAAAATGCTATTAATAAGCTGCAAAATAAAATGGAGATGACTACGGCTCAGACTGAAGAGGCAGAGGAGAGAATAGGTGAACTAGATGATAAAATTATGGAAAAAAAAGAAGCTGAGAAAAAGAGAGATAAAAAAAATCCAGGAGTATGAGGGGAAAATTAGAGAACTAAGTGATGCACTAAAGAGAAATAATCTATGCATAATTGGTATCCCAGAGGAGGAAGAGAGAGAGAAAGGTGCTGAAGGTGTACTTGAAGATATAATAGCTGAGAACTTCCTGGATCTGGGGAAGGAAAAAGGCATTGAAATCCAAGAGGCACAGAGAACTCCCTTCAGATGTAACTTGAATCAATCTTCCACATGACATATCATAGTGAAACTGGGAAAATACAAGGATAAAGAGAAAATTCTGAAAGCAGCTAGGGACAAACGTGCTCTAACATATAAAGGGAGAACGATAAGACTCGTGATGGATCTCTCTACTAAAACTTGGCAGGCCAGAAAGGAATGGCAGGAAATCTTCAATATGATGAACAGAAAAAAATATGCAGCCGAAAATCCTCTATCCAGCAAATCTGTCCTTAGAATAGAAGGAGAGATAAAGGTCTTCCCAAACAAACAAAAACTGAAGGAATTCGTCACCACTAAACCAGCCCTACAAGAGATCCTAAGGGGGATCCTGTGAGACAAAGTGCCAGACATGTCGCTACAAGCATGAAACCTATGGACATCACAGTGACTCTAAACCCATATCTTTCTATAATAACACTGAATGTAAATGGACTAAATGAGCCAACCAAAAGACACAGGGTATCAGAATGGATAAAAAAAAACAAGACCCATCTATTTGCTGTCTACAAGAGACTCATTTTAGACCTGAGGACACTTTCAGATTGAAAGTGAGGGGATGGAGAACTATTTATCATGCTACTGGAAGTCAAAAGAGAGCTGGAATAGCCATACTTATATCAGACAAACTAGACTTTAAATTAAAGCCTGTAACAAGAGATGAAGAAGGGCATTATATAATAATTACAGGGTCTATCCATCAAAAAGAGCTAACAATTATAAATGTCTATACGCCGAATATGGGAGCCCCCAAATATATAAAACAATTACTCGCAAACACAAGCAACCTTATTGATAAGAATGTGGTCATTGCAGGGGACTTTAACACTCCACTTACAGAAATGGATAGATCATCTAGACACACGGTCAGTAAAGAAACAAGGGCCCTGAATGATACATTGGATCAGATGGACTTGACAGATATAGTTAGAACTTTGCATCCCAAAGCAATAGAATATACTTTCTTCTCGAGTGCACATGGAACCTTCTCCAAGATAGATCACATACTGGGTCACAAAATAGCCCTTCATAACTATACAAGAATTGAGATCATACCATGCATACTTTCGGACCACAATTCTATGAAGCTTGAAATCAACCACAGGAGAAAGGCTGGAAAACCTCCAAAAGGATGGAGGTTAAAGAACACCCTACTAAAGAATGAATGAGTCAACCAGGCAATTAGAGAAGAAATTTAAAAATATATGGAAACAAACAAAAATTAAAATACAACAATCCAAACGCTTTGGGATGCAGCAAAGACAGTCCTGAGAGGAAAATACATTGCAATCCAGGCCTATCTCCAGAAACAAGAAAAATCCCAAATACAAAATCTAGCAGCACACCTAAAGGAAATAGAAGCAGAGCAGCAAAGACACCCTAAACCCAGCAGAAGAAGAGAAATAGTAAAGATCAGAGCAGAAATAAACAATATAGAATCTAAAAAAACTGTAGAGCAGATCAACGAAACCAAGAGTTGGTTTTTTGAAAAAATAAACAAAATTGACAAACCTCTAGCCAGGCTTCTCAAAAAGAAAAGGGAGATGACCAAAATAGGTAAAATCATGAATGAAAATGGAATTATTACAAGCAATCACTCAGAGATACAAGCAATTATCAGGTAATACTATGAAAAACTATATGCCAACAAACTGGACAACCTGGAAGAAATGGACAAATTCCTAAACACCCACACGCTTCCAAAACTCAAACAGGAGGAAATAGAAAGCTTGAACAGATGCATAACCAGCGAAGAAATTGAATCAGTTCTCAAAAATCTCCCAACAAATAAGAGTCCAGGACCAGATGGCTTCCCTGGGGAATTCTACTGGATATTTAAAGCAGAGATAATACCTATCCTTCTCAAGCTATTCCAAAAAATAGAAGGGGAAGGAAAACTTCCAGACTCATTCTATGAAGCCAGCATTCCTTTGATTCCTAAACCAGACAGAGACCCAGTAAAAAAAGAGAACTATAGGCCAATATCCCTGATGAATATGGACGCAAAACTTCTCAATAAGATACTAGCAAATCGAATTCAACAGCATATAAAAAGAATTATTCACCATGATCAAGTGGGATTCATTCCTGGGATGCAGGGCTGGTTCAACATTCGCAAACCAATCAATGTGATACATCACATTAATAAAAGAAAAGATAAGAACCATATGATCCTGTCAATCGATGCAGAAAAAGCATTTAACAAAATTCAGCATCCTTTCTTAATAAAAAACCTCGAGAAAGTCAGGATAGAAGGAACATACTTAAACATCATAAAAGCCATTTATGAAAAGCCCACAGCTAATATCATCCTCAATGGGGAAAAACTGAGAGCTTTTTCCCTGAGATCAGGAACACGACAGGGATGTCCACTCTCACCGCTGTTGTTTAACATAGTGTTGGAAGTTCTAGCATCAGCAATCAGACAACAAAAGGAAATCAAAGGCATCAAAATTGGCAAAGATGAAGTCAAGCTTTCGCTTTTTGCAGATGACATGATATTATACATGGAAAATCTGATAGACTCCACCAAAAGTCTGCTAGAACTGATACATGAATTCAGCAAAGTCACAGGATACAAAATCAATGTACAGCAATCAGTTGCATTCTTATACACTAACAATGAAGCAACAGAAAGACAAATAAAGAAACTGGTCCCATTCACAATTGCACAAAGAAGCATAAAATACCTAGGAATAAATCTAACCAAAGATGTAAAAGATCTGTATGCTGAAAACTATAGAAAGCTTATGAAGGAAATTGAAGAAGATATAAAGAAATGGAAAAACATTCTGTGCTCATGTGTTGGAAGAGTAAATATTGTCAAAACGTCAATACTACCCAAAGCTATCTACACATTCAATGCAATCCCAATCAAAATTGCACCAGCATTCTTCTCGAAGCTAGAACAAGCAATCCTAAAATTCCTATGGAACCGCAAAAGGCCCCAAATAGTGAAAGTAATTTTGAAGAATCACAATCCCAGACTTTAGCCTCTACTACAAAGCTGTAATCAGCAAGACAGCATGGTATTGGCACAAAAACAGACACACAGACCAATGGAACAGAATAGAAACCCCAGAACTAGACCCACAAAAGTATGGCCAACTCATCTTTGACAAAGCAGGAAAGAATATCCAATGGAAAAAAGACAGTCTCTTTAACAAATGGTGCTGGGAGAACTGGACAGCAACATGCAGAAGAATGAAACTAGACTACTTTCTTACACCATTCACAAAAATAAACTCAAAATGGATAAAGGACCTGAATGTGAGACAGGAAACCATCAAAACCCTAGAGGAGAAAGCAGGAAAAGACCTCTCTGACCTCAGCCATAGCAATTTCTTACTTGACACATCCCCAAAGGCAAGGGAATTAAAAGCAAAAATGAACCATTGGGACCTCATGAAGATAAAAAGCTTCTGCACAGCAAAGGAAACAACCAACAAAACTAAAAGGCAACCAACGGAATGGGAAAAGATATTTGCAAATGACGTATCAGACAAAGGGCTAATATCCACAATTTATAAAGAGCTCACCAAACTCCACACCCAAAAAACAAATAATCCAGTAAAGAAATGGGCAGAAAACATGAATAGACCCTTTCTAAAGAAGGCATCCAGATGGCCAACAGGCTCATGAAAAGATGCTCAACGTCACTCCTTATCAGGGAAATACAAATCAAAACCACACTCAGATATCACCTGACGCCAGTCAGAGTGGCCAAAATGAACAAATCAGGAGTCTATAGATGCTGGTGAGGATGTGGAGAAACAGGAACCCTCTTGCACTGTTGGTGAGAATGCAAGTTGGTGCAGCCACTCTGGAAAACAGTGTGGAGGTTCCTCAAAAAATTAAAAATAGACCTACCCTATGACCCAGCAGTAGCACTGCTAGGAATTTATCCAAGGGATACAGGAGTACTGATGCATAGGGGCACTTGTACCCCAATGTTTATAGCAGCACTCTCAATAATAGCCAAATTGTGGAAAAAGCCTAAATGTCCATCAACTGATGAATGGATAAAGAAATTGTGGTTTATATACACAATGGAGTACTATGTGGCAATGAGAAAGAATGAAATATGGCCCTTTGTAGGAATGTGGATGGAACTGGAGAGTGTGATGCTAAGTGAAATAAGCCATACAGAGAAAGACAGATACCATATGGTTTCACTCTTATGTGGATCCTGAGAAACTTAACAGAAACCCATGGGGGAGGGGAAGGAAAAAAAAAAGAGGTTAGAGTGGGAGAGAACCAAAGCATAAGAGACTGTTAAAAACTGAGCACAAACTGAGGGTTGATGGGGGGGTGGGGGGTGGGGGCGGGGACGGAGGCAAGGGTAGGTGATGGGCATTGAAGAAGGCATCTTTTGGGATGAGCACTGGGTGTTGTATGGAAACCAATTTGACAATATATTTCATATATTAAAAAAAATAAGGTTTATTTATTTTTGAGAAAGAGAGAGAGTGTGTGTGAGTAGAGGAGGGGCAGAGATAGAGGGAGACACAGAATCTGAAGCAGGCTCCAGGCTCTGAGCTGTCAGCACAGAGTCTGATGCGGGGCTCGAACTCACAAGCCTTGAGATATGACCTGAGCTGAAGTTGGATGATCAACCGACTGAGCCACCCAGGTGCCCCAAAACATGGAACATTTTAAATCCAATCTTCCTTGCTTTTACATCCTTATTAGTAGCTTATGTATCAGTTAGGTACGTATTGGCTACTTAACCAATATCCACAATTATTTATTGTTTTCAACAGTAAAAAATCATTTTCACTCAAATGTCTGGATCAGGTGGGTATGACTGAGCTGGGCTGGGCTTGGCTAGACTAAACTTTGGGTCCAAGCTATGCATTAGCCAGATCTTCCTCAGATGTCTCTCATCTTCCTCAAACATGGAGGTATGCTCTGTAACACACTCTTCACGTTGCAAAAAGCAGGAAAGCAAGAGCAAGAACAACAAAGATGCACATTTCAAGACTTTTCTTGTATTACATATGTTAGCGTTCCATTGACCAAGGCAAGTTACAGGTTGAAGCCCAACATCAATGAGGTGCAGAAATATATTCCTCCCAGGCAGGTGATATGTAGAGTGAGGGAGTATTTGCTGAACAATAATCCCATCTAACACATCAAATTATTTTAGTTCTTCTTTGCATTGAGATGTCCCCCAAATCAGTATTTTCATAACATTTAGTATAATTTGATTTGCCTATATCTTCCCCTATTTCTTGGCTCCAAATGACTACTTGAATTTTTTTTCCTTTTTACTCAGTTCAACTTCTCTCTTATTCCATAGTTCTTTCAGCAAATGTTCTTGAGTAGTAAACTTTCATTGTCTTTGTTTAGAGATGTGTTTTGAATGATAATTTAGCTAACTGTAGAGCAGAATTCCTGGAACTTGGGTTCAACAATTAAGTATTGAGTATTTTACAGCATTAAAATATAACTTGGATTCAACAGCCATGCCAAATATTTTGTATGAAACTTAAAATGTGATTGGAAATGAATGGACCTTAAAACATGGAATGAGCACATCTAGGTGTGCTTAGGCAAATAAGAGGACTTAGAGCTGTCAAATCTCCCTGAACCTCCCTCGGCAGCAGAAGCAGTCTCTATTGTCTGTGAAGACAACCATTTCTTTGCTTGAGGATCCTGTCATAACCTCATTAGCAGTCTATTCTCAACACCTCCAATAGTCTTCATTGCCTCCAGACCTATAACCACAGTCAAATCCAAGCATGCTTTGGGAAAAAGTACAAAATCTGACCACACCTAGTGAACTGTGAGATCTTGCTAATTTGTGTTGACAAATTTCTGAGGAATATGAATTCTAACAATGTTTAGTCAAGTGGGATGGATTAACATTGGCTCAGACCAAAGTTATCAACATGACGTACTTGTCAGAAATTCCGAGTGATGTATAAGCTCTGATAGCTGAATCTAAAAGTTAGCTTGTTTGCTTAAATGAAACCTGGACTCAGTGATGGATTATGGCAGAGGGTAAGATGCCAAAATTTCCCTTGCATAATGTAGAGAAAACAATCCAGAAACATGGGAATGTCAGCATGTATACATCTTATGTATCTGGCACATCCACCTTGTTATCAGGTCCATCAGAAGGACCCAGAGTGCACTTTCTTCTTTAAGACATTGAGCAATGCATGAGAAGAGGCCACTAACATCTTTGAATAGCAGCACTCTCATGAACTGTAAAATCTGACCTATGTAGGCCAGGGAAGATAGTGAGAAACGCACTTTCTGATTTCAAAGGGTATGATGGGATCTTGAAGTGCCAGAGCTAAGTAGGTAAGATTACCTGGTAGACAGCAGAGATACAGATTAGCTATATCTCTTATTTGCAATATGTATTCTATTTGGAGAGTTTTCTTAAAGACAGTGTTCTCCATGACCCCCCCCATACATTCATACACACACATAGATGTGCACAAAAAAATCTGACTCTAGTTCTTAAGATGACATTCTTGCCACTATTATGAATGTGAAAAACACTTTGAGTGAAATATCAGGACAATTTAGTGACTTGTAATAGGATCTTAAGTAGAATCCCTTTATGTCGCCCCAGAACTGGTTACTAAGACCCACAGTTCAGAAAAAGAAGCCTCAAGTAACTTCACCCCTCTCCTACTATAATCTCAGCTGCAATCTGTCCTATTGTCCATATAAAGAGAAAATACAGGAAGAGAGAGTGCTGTGGCTTTTATTTACCTTCCCACCCCCACCTCCACCCCATAGGCAGAAGAAGACAATGTGATGGGAGGGAGGGGTGCTTCCCTTCCCAAAGACCAATAAGAGAAGAACTCCAAGAAAATCACTCATAAACAATTGAAAGTACCTGCCAGATTTGGAGAGTGGTATCCCATCCAGTTCAGCTGATGCATTTGTTGTTTTGTTGAAACTATCAGAGCCAAGAAAAATATAATTGGAAAATGACCACCAGACAAAGACAGGAAGGTAATGTGGCAGCCAGCAATTCTACCATTTATCATTGCAGGGCTGCCTAAATTTCCTAGGGTCCAAGAAACACAGATGTAAGGTTTGCTCCATCTTGCTAATATGTAAGATGAGAAAGCTTACTGAGAAAGGGGAAGATCAGCATAGAGTAGCCATGGAGAATAATCACAGGGGCTTAAACGTTCTGGAAAAGGAAAATCTGACCAATATTGGTACAGGGAGCTCCAGGAAATGGAATCTTCTCCAAATGTCATTAAGAATAGCAAAGTTTTGACTACTCATAGAAAGCAGTAATTTAAAAATATACAATAAAACCTTTTTTTGTGTTTGGGTGCTATGGAGTTCAAAAGATTCAACAAATAGTTTACAGATCCATAGATTTATAAAGGAAAAGGATGAGCCTGAAAAAGGATGATCCAAAGAAGAAATAACAAAGAGTCCGAGGTTTCAACTTTGGGTGACTTGGAAAATGATGATTTTCCTGAGCAAGGAAAGGGAAAAAGAGGATAAGTTGGAGGATGCTGGAATAACTGGTGGGTTGGACATTTGAGTTCCACAGAGTGCTGGGAATTCCAAATGGAAATATCCAGGAGGTAACTGGAAGTGCATGAAGGAAGGTAAAAAGGAGGTCAAGGAGTACAGATATGGCAGTGATTCGGAAAGGGATGATCACCAAATATATGAAAAGGAATACATTTTCCATAGTAGGTGTTTATTAAGGGCATACATACATCTCTCTAAATCATAATGCAGGGTTCCTTTTGTCTACTACAGGTCACAAACAGAAAATTTAAATATTTAAATATTGCATAATGTAATGATGGAAAAATCAAAACACAGAGTGGACTGCACCTTTTAACTATTCTTATTACTTCATTGATGAAACCCTAAGCTCTCATATTTGATGATAGCTGTTATATTTATAATAAAATCCCTTCTATTTTTTTTATGAAAAGGACATTTTTTTTTCAAGAAAGCCAAACTTTGTTGAAAGATCCTGTCACTTAATAACTCCAGCTTTGCTATTTAAACAGCCTGGATTTGTCCTTAATGACCAGACAAGTGTCTGTCACTGTAAAATGAGGCAAGTCAAACTTTTAACTTTTGCAAAGTTACAGTTAACTTTCTGAGAACCATTCTTCACAGGAATGAGGGAGCAAAAGGATCAGGGCCTAATTTCCTAGATATATAATCTTTCTCAACCAAAAATATATGCTTTATTTATCTTTTCTATTAATTTGTCTATTATCACTTGAGCTTCATTCATAAAAACTAAACAATTAGACTGTTTGTTTGAAACAGGAGAGATGTGTGAATCTGGATGTTCATGGTGTTTAATAAAGCATACCCTAATATGAATAAAGAAAAAGAAAACTTCTATTCTGAAAGCAAGGGTGTTTTCCCCCCCGTGGCACTTTATGACACTTGGCAGCTCATTATCACACTTCACAGAGTCTCGTGTCAGCATGTCAGATTTCTCTAAATTTTGACAGAATTAAAGTAGTGCCGTTTGATATAATTGATATTGTACAGTTAATCAGGCAGTGGCTCCATAACAGAGTAACATTCTCAAAAGGCTTAATTACTGAACTGTGAAGATTTACTGCCATCTGGAAGTTCCTTCCAAAGTTCTGTTCCTGAATTTTATGTAGGGTTCACAAAAATAACTTGGTCCATTTAGAAATCATGCCCTCGATTTGAAGATTAAAATTGTTATTTTTAGAATCTCATTTGGCCTAGAGATCATAGAAACCTTATGAAAAATAAGGGAGCAATGGCAAACGAGAATGAAGGAAATAAAAGTGGAAACTCTGGAAATTATTTTCTTTATGTCATGTTTAAAAGTACAGACTCTGGAGCCAGATGGCTAGATTTCAAACTCCAGTCCCACCACTTACTACTAAGCATGTGACCTTGGGCAAGGTATTTGAACTCTTTTGTGCCTCAGGTTATTAGTCTGTAAAATGAGGATAGTAAATAACACTTACATTATAGGGTTAGAGTAAGGACGAAATGTAATAATGTTTGAAACGTGCTTGGAATTATTCCTGTTGTGTTGTAAGAGCAACATAAGTGCTTGCTGTTATTGTAATTATTAAGATTTTAAAATTACTTTGTCCTCAGGATTGTTCTCATCCTAAGACACAAATACACCATTTGAAAGATTCTTCTAGCTAGTAAACTTCCCATGTGTAAAAAGTTATAAGTTAAACATAAAGTAGCACCATCACTTCTCAGGAATCCGATAGCCAGGATCCTTGCTTTTGAGTAAAAGGTTGAACTAGATTTTCTCAATTTCATCCTGGCCTAAAAATCTATGATTCTGTAATACCAATTACAACAAGTGCTATGGACTGAACTGTGCCCCACCGAAATGTATATTGAAGCTATAACCCCCAGTGTGATAGTATTTGGAGATGAGGCCTTTGAGAGGCAATTAGGTTTAGATGAGGTCATGAGGATGGGGCCCTCATAAGGAAATTAGTGCTGTTATAGAAGACACCAGAGAGCTTGCTTTCTCTGTCTCTTCACCATTTGAGGACACAATGAGAAGGAAGCCACCTGCAAGCCAGGAAGAGAGTCCTTGTTAAGGGACTAATTGAATGGCACCTTGGTCTTGGACTTCTGTGAGAAATAAATTCCTACTGTTTAAGGAGACTGATACAACTGATAAGGTAACTGGTAAGAAATTTCAGAAAAGGAGGCTTTTGTCCAGAAGAAACATTAATTCATCATTCTTTATCTTGCTGATGCAGAAGAAGATGCTATGAAGGAGAATAAGAACAAGAATGAAAAGGAGCAGAAGATAGAGAAGGAGGAGAATTATTGTTGTTGTGGGAATTCTCTATTAGTAGGAAGTTGGAAATAATTTCTGGAGAGAAAGTGAGGTCTCCTGTAGCCTGTGTAGAAGGCCAAAAGGATATAGCAAGATAAATAGGAAAAAATAAATGATAAAGAAGTACATTAGTCATTCCCAAGAATGAGAAAATTATTGATTTAGACAAAACAGAATTGATTTTATAAAACCAGGTCATACATTGCTGATATAACCAGATTTTTCAACTTCATATTTATTGTGAATATTTTTATATCTCCATATATCTTTCTATTATTGTGATTTTTGTTAGGGATCCACAGTGTTTCACTGAATGGACCTAACACAGTTTATTGAATAAATCCTGAATAGATAGGAATTTATCAATTGCTTTCCTTTGTTTAATGATATGATAAACATTCTTATGACTCTAGTATTGGACACCTCTTAAGCACTTCTTCAGATTCTTTAATTCTTACCTGGTTTTATCAGGTGACAACTATACAGTAAAATATCTGACTGGTTTCACATGGATGCAAACAGAGAACATCATTTCTCAGGTACCTGTGATCAGCCTCTCATCTCTCAATTTTCCATTGAGTCCAAGGCATGGGATTCCAAGAAACCTCCTGGTGCCCATACCTCATGGGATGAAATTCTGATCAATAGGAGTGAACCTGGTGGATGTATGCTCATCGCCTTTCTATCCCAGGATAGGAAGACCTGATAACAATTTTATAAGGTTTCTCAGTCCTACAGGAGTTAGCTACCAACTGTCCATAGCGATTTTCCTCTTTATCTTCTTTGCTTCCCTTGTGCAAACTTCGCCAAATAAAGCATGTATACTAAGCGTTTGTTTTAGGTTATGCTCTCTGGGGAAAACAAATCAAGAAAGATGATATTAGAAATGAACTTAGAATCATATCATCACAGTAAGATTTTGGAGCTGGATTCTTCAATAGTCAGATACTAATGAGGACTCCCCTCTTCCCCACCACACACAGTCACAGATGACATCACAATTACTAAGGCTTTCTCCTTTTGTAGATTGAGATGAGGTGTAGGTAGAAGGTGAGACATCTCAATGGTATGGAGGCAATTATAGCTACAGTTATAAGGATTGTGGTATAAGTCATCTTTTGTTCAATGTATTAGAAATCTTAAAAAATAAAAGAAAATGAAGTCTCATAATAGCCAATTGTCAACTCTAACAAACTGAAAGTCAGAGATTCACTACGGAAGCTCTGAAGGAGAATCTCATCTCCTCCAGCTACTGTCCCCTCTTAGCTGAAAATCAGGCTTAGGATACAAGTTTAAGAGTGGCAAAGTTTAAATGAAATTATGAGGCAGCATCTGGACAGAACTTCTATATCAGAATTGGGGCCCTGATAGGGAAAGTGTTGGAGTTGAGAACTGAAATGAGAACATTTGGATGGTCTCACATTCTCAACCTGATATTTTGCAGAGGCAGCACCTTTGTCAGAAGAGAGGATTCTTCCATTGTGTGGAGAACCTGCAATGACCTCATCTGAGTCTCGTGCCTTGCAAGATGATGCAAGACCTGCCACTGAAATGTTTTACTGTCTCCAAGTCAGTAACCAGGGTCAAATCACGGAGTGACTACCATGTATACTTCCTGCTCTTAGGAGAAATTGTAGGACCTGGATAATATGTATTAGCAGGATTCAGGAGAACACGTAGGAATGGCTCTTCAGCATGAATAATGAAGGTTTTAGAATAAAAATATAGATTGCAGAACATTTTTTGACATAGGAGTAGTATCCATAACCATAATTCATATCCATAATTCAGGATTCAATGTCTTGTCAGGAATGTCTGGAACTGGTGCTAATACTCTCATGGGATGGTTTCTTGCAACTTGCACTAAAGCAAACAAGATGATGGTAGATGTGAGAACTTGCTTGCAAGGCTATTAAGAAAGTGGCTAAAAATTTCATGGAGATGGCAAGGCAAAATGGATTTATTATGTGAATCCAGAGAACGCATGTGGTAGATTACATTTCCCCCAAATGGCCACATCATTATGTCCCACCCCACATATTATTCTAGGAACCTGCCACTCTTCCATCAAGAGGTGGTAGTTTGAATCTAGGCAGCTTTGTGACCATTTCAGTGAATAGAATGCAGTAAAATGACATTACAAGATTTCTGAGATTATGTTCCTAGTTGTTATACTATAAATAACATCACTAATTGGATCTGGTGAGGAGCTGGTTCCCCAGAAAGACCCATGGTTGTCAAAGGTTGAACAATACAACCCACAAAACTTCAGGAGTCTGTCACATCTATAAAGTTTGTAGGGGCCCACTGATTTGAGAGCACGTTACAGTATCCTCTTTAAGTAAAGACATAAGCATGTGAACCAGACACCCTATGTGAACCACTCTGTTTCACCAATACCTCTATTATCATTTCAAACCTGTGACTTCAAGGGGGTAGAGGGTCTTCTCTAAACACAAACAGTTGTAAAAATGAAAGTAATTGGACTGCTTCACAGATGGGTCAGCACAGTATTGTGATGGACTGACACTGTGGGTACCTGGGTGGCTCAGCCAGTTAAGCGTTGACTCTTCATTTTGGCTCAGGTCATGATCCCAGGGTCACAGGGTCAAGCCCCACTTCTTGCTTGGGACTCTCTCTTCCCTGGCACACATTCTCATTCTCTCTGTCTCTAAAATAATTTTTTAAAATGCGCTGACACTGCATTGTACCATCACTCAGGATGACTTAAGTGACACTAGTGAAGGGAAATTCTCCCAAAGGGAAGGTGGTGAGCAGTGCATTTACTTCAATTCAAATAGAAAAAAAAAAAAAAAGATATATAGAAAGCCTTAGGCAGTGGCAATGGCTAGGTTGGTTTTTTAGTGATCTAAAAACAAGTTCAGAAAATTAATGAGAAGTGGGGCAGCTGGGTGACTCAGTTGGTTAAGCTTCCAACTTTGGCTTCAGTCATGATCTCACAGTTCATGAGTCTGGGTCCCACGTTGGACTCTGTGCTGACAGCTCAGAGCCTGGAACCTGCTTCAGATTCTGGGTCTCCCTCTTTCTCTGCCCTTCCCCTGCTTGTGCTCTCTCTTTCTCTCTCACTTTCAAAAATAAATAAACATTTAAAAAAAGAAAGTTAATAAGAAGTAAATCTGTTAAAAAGGTATATGCACTGGACACAAAGAATGAAGATTTGTATTCAACATCAGTGCCCGCTAGAGCACATCCACCACAAAGAATACTCTGTGGATGTCAACTTCCTTCTCTCCTTCACTGTACTAGCTCTAGGAGAGCAGTGGCTATCATGGCAGGGTTAGAGACTAGGCCTCTCTGTCAATACTGTGCTGCTGAATAACTAACCTGTGGGCAGAAGAAATCAACACATGATCTAGCATCATTCCTTGAGGAGATAAGCCAGCCAGCTTATGGCGGGTTGATTACATTGGATCCATTTCCACTCTGAGGGCCAAGAGCTGGCTGTGGGAGAGGGAAATCTTGAACTGGTGATGAAGAATGGAAGTGATACATAGCAATTACATCTGTGGACTAGCAGTGTTAGTGGAAGTTGTGAAGTGTTTTGTTTTGGTTTTATTTACTTTGCTTGCTTGTTCTTCACTCATATTAAGTCTGTCTACAAACTGTGACTGTCATCGCCTTGAAAAAGGTTGTGGCAAATTTGACTTGTACATTTTGTCTTTCAGAGAAGAAGTGAAGACAACTTATTCTCACAAAAAAAGAAGACCAATGTCATAGTAGGGGAGATGAAGGACATAGTAATGGAGGACACGAACAGATCTATGTTGCAAGGGATGGATTTTGTTGAATATATCCTATGCACCACAACATATCCTCTCACCCTCATTCTCCAGGCAATTCAAGGGCATTGATAAGCTTCAGCTAAGTGCAACCTGACAGCACCTCACCTCAGGCACAGGGGGAGTGATCCTCAAGCTGGACTTGAGACACTAGGATGGGGATGGATAAACATTAGCTGTTTGTGTACAACCTGGAAATGTGGTAGCGCTAACTCCCTGTGGGGTGAACTTTAACCCAGTGAGAGACAGGAGCAAGTATATAAATGCTGCCCCTTTTCCCCTCAGATAGAAAGCCTGAGATACATTTTATATGGCTTCCCAGATACCCTTGCAATATCAAGCAACCTCTTGCCCATAATGGTGAGAATCAGTATTGCATCCTTAAGCCCGCTTTCCTTCCTTCCTTCTCTTGCTCCCCTGCCTTCATTCCTGCTCCTTGGGATAACACTGAAATAAAGGACTCATCCATACAACTTTGTTTCAGGGTCTGTGTTTGGAGGACACAGGCAAAGACACTAAATTTCTTCATATATTTATGTTTCCTTAAGATAAATTCCTATATCTGGAATTGCTGAGTCAAAGCACATTTTTAAGACTTAAATGCATATTGCCAAAATTGCTCTTCAGAAAGATTTTACAATTCACTCTCATGCATTCTTATTGCCATGAGGTATATATGAAAGTGGCCATTTCCCCATGTACTCATTAATAATTGGCATTGTTTTTTATTATTCTGTAATTCAATATGTAAAAATGATATATATTTGTTTTAATTTTTATTTTTCTATATAAGAATAAATTTCTACTTTATTCAATAAGCATATGATTATTGTCCACTTGTTTATATTTAGAAAAGTTTATATGCTTTGAGAGTGTTTTATCATTTTTTAATGCAATTTCAAGAGATCTTTATTCACTAAAGTTATGAATAAATCCGTTATCTTTCTTATTTGGTGAATGTGTTTTTTCCAGTTTATTGTTTGTCTTTGGTTTTCCTTATGATGCTTTTGGATCCACAAACACTTATTGTTGTTGGTTTGGAGGTCGGTTCCATTGCTCTGGTTCCTATTGTATCAAAATTATTTTGTTTTATTATGATAGTTTTTAGTGTTTTAATATCTTATAATGTTAACTTCCTATTTTCTTTATTCATTTTTAAAAACTTTCTTGGCTATTCTTATACAGTAATTCTTTCTAAAATCCCACTTATAATGTTAAATTGAGCAAACGATTCCGGATATCTGAATTAGGTTTTCACATAACTTTCATTTTGCCTTATTTCCACTGTGAATTATATTTACAAATTGAAAAAGTATTTAATGTCTTGAATAAACTCTACATGGTCTTTTTCTTTTCTTTTTTTTCTTTTACTTGACAGAAAGAGAGTATGAGCGGGGGAAGGGGGCAGAGAGAGACAGAGAATCTTCAGCAGGCTCCACACTCAGCACGGAGCTCAACATGGGGTTTGATTCAGGGCTCAATCCCATGATCCTGGGATAATTACCTGAGCCAAAATCAAGAGTCAGATGCTTAACCAACTGAGCCAGCCAGGCACCCCTATATGGTTTCTTTCTATTCCCACTACTGCTACATTAGTTTGGACCCTTATCATTTTTGTATCTCTTTTATTACAATGGCCTCCCCAAAAGACTCAATACCTTACAATCTTGTCTCCTCTCCAAAGCCATAGGGTTTTCTTCAAAGGATCAAATCTGATGAGTTTCTTGGTTCTCCACACCCTTCAGTATGAACCCCATTAGACATAATGTATAAGACTCTTCATAAGCTAGACTTTGGATTTGTCTCCTACCCCATCCCTCACCATTTTCTTTCCCTTCTCCCATCCCAACCTAAAGTGGGCCTCTATAGTTCTTTAGTTGTTCCCAGAATGGCCAATACACTCTGCCCTTGGTGCCGCTGCCCAGGTTGCAGTCCACAAAAGTATCTCATCCTTCTACTGGTTATCTGCCTATCTAATGTCTATTCATGATACTTGGCTCAGCTTTCATCCTCTCTAAGATGCCTTTCCTGATCCAATTTTGAATTTGTTTTCTTTCCTATGTATTTCCACCACATGTCATACATGCTGCTAGCTGTTTTTTTTTTTTTTCTAATGTTTATTTATTTTTGAGAGAAAGAGTTAGAGCATGAGTGGGGGAAGGGCAGAGAGAGAGGGAGACACAGAATCTAAAGCAGGCTCCAGGATCTGAGCTGTCAGCACAGAGCCTGATGTGGGGCTCAAACTCATGAGCTGTGAGATCATGACCTGAGCCAAAGTCAGAGACTTAACTGACTGAGCCACCCAAGCACCCCAGATACTGCTAGCTTTACAATGTTTTTAGCTTTACAATGTTTATATTGCATAGTCATTGCTGTTAAATCTTTGGAGTCAAGGATGATGCTCAGTCCAGCACAGCGTCTGACAAATAAAACTCAGTTAACATATGATGGTTGATAGAATGAATAACTCTCAGTTTTCATATCTTAAAGATGAGAATGCTATTTCAACCAACAATATGATACAATAGTAAAATTAAATAAACATATGAGAGGAGTTTGAACACTGTTAATTGGTATAGAAACACAAGATGAGAATCAAAGGCATAAAGTTATACACCTAAATGATCAGTGTGAGAGAGTTGTTACTTCCTAGGATAAAAAAGATAACGTAGGGGCGCCTGGGTGGCTCAGTCGGTTAAGCGGCCGACTTTGGCTCAGGTCATGATCTCACGGTCCGTGAGCTCGAGCCCCGCATCGGGCTCTGTGCTGATAGCTCAAAGCCTGGAGCCTGTTTCAGATTCTGTGTCTCCCTCTCCCTGACCCTCCCCCGTTCATGCTTTGTCTCTCTCTGTCTCAAAAATAAACGTTAAAAAAAAAATTAAAAAAAAAAAGATAACGTAATCATTTACATATTTTGTTTAAAATCCATTGATACTCAGGGTGCCTGGATAGCTGAGTCAGTTGAGTGTCAGACTTCAGCTCAGGTCATGATCTCAGGGTTTGCGGGTTCAAGCCCCACATTGGGCCCTGTGCTGACAGCTCAGAGCCTGGAGCCTGCTTCCAATTCTCTGTCTCCCTCTCTCTGCCCCCCCCCCCCCGACACACTTGTGCTCTGTCTCTCTCTGTCTTTCAAAAATAAATGAATGTTTAAAAAAATTAAAATCCATTGATTCACAGGAATAATTTTGAGTTTATAAATATTTCATTTTGGATTTTTTCCATTACTACTTAAAAATGTGCTTAAAATACAAAATCATCATTATTTCCACCCAACCTTTATATTTTCTGACATTCTCAAGTTTAGAAACTTTCCTTTGTTAAAAGGTTATATTTTGCCTTTTTTTTTTTTTTACAAATCATTTTTATCAATTACTTCAAAAGAATAAATCATATAAATATATATATATTTTACAATCTGGAAACTGCAGATATTTATATTCATTTGGGAATGCTTTCAAAGGGCAAGTACACATTCTGAATAACAAGTTAGATAGTAAATGAGTATAGCAAAAGTTGGAACTCCTGATCATAAATGTCTACACTGCTGACATTCTTACCACATGAAAAAAGGAGTATGGTGTGGAAAGTTTTTTAAGCTACCTGTTAAAAAGAAGCATATACACAGATTGAGAAACTGTGATCTCCTTAAACCTTTTAAAAATTAGAGATAAGTTTTTACAGTAGCAAATGTACCAAGCTGATTTATAGAAGCTATTCCATTTTACTGAAGGTTTCAAATATTTTTCTCTGGTAATACATGTACACATTCTTGCCTTAATATAAATTTTATTTTGTAATTCCTTAACAGTTATTTAATGCAACATGGTTATGATAAGTTTATTGGGGGCAAGATTTAAGAACTAATATATAATTTAAGAAACCAGACAGTGATATGAATCCTGTGACCACTTAATGCATATTTATTGAATAAGTATCTACCTAAAATATTCAGAAAATTTTCATGAGACTTCGCTTCTGATTTCCTTCTATTATGATCTTCCAAAAATGTATACTTATTCCCATAGTGAGTCTTAACTTTTGGATTGCTTAAATTACTCTTATAGTTTTGCTTCTTTTTAAATGTCTTAATATCTTAAGCAACTGACATTTCTTTGATCTCTCTTTTGACTCTCTTTGCTAATGTTAGAGCTATGTATCATATATTTGAAGGAACAATTTTTGTCTTTCTAAAAAGTAAGACATATATAATGGAACTTTTCAGTACACTACTTGACTCAAAATGTCATGAATTAAAATGATATGTTCCTCAGGAAAAAGCAAAGCACTTCTGTTGAATATGTGTTAGGGGAAAGAATACGCAGTAGTTGTAGTCAGGAAGCTTTCAAATATTAAACTTCCCTTGCTCTTATCAATTCTCATGCCCACCCTTTTTGCTTGTTTTTATTTTTCTTTCTCACTTCCAGGATGTGTATTTCACCTTCCACAGGGTCTCTAGCCCTTATACACTTCATTCCCTATCTTGTAAATTTCCCTGTCCTTTCCTGCTGAATTCTTACCGCCAAAAAACTTCATCCAATAGGTATGAAAGCAAAACGTGACGATGGGGCTGCACATCTGCACATATCGCTTTTGCAGGAAAACAAAAAAGTGTTATAGTTGGCAGTATGATGTGTAATCAAAACCTAATAACCATCTTATTCTTGTCGATTTCTTCTTCACTACTAAATACAAAAGTCATACACATTGGTACTTAAATGGACTCATGATAAATAAAAAAAAAATTTTTTTTTCATTATTTGGCACAAGGCTTGCTGAAAGTAGTTCAGTATGCTGTTTCACTCCCATTTGAAATGCCAGCATGGAATTTTTAGCATCATGGGTATGTGTGGGATCAACACAACAGACTGAGTATTAAGTCCGTAAAAAGTGAACTTTGCATATTTTTAAATATACTTGTTAGGAAGCAAAAAAAAAAAAAAACGATTTAAAAAATTTTGACAAAGTCACATAATACAGAGTATAATAAAGATTTCCAACAAAGAATTTCTAATATCATATATAATATGGACATGTTTGATCTTTTAAAATGAAATATTCCCCTTAAAAAAAGGAACTCAAAAGCTTGTTGAGTAGGCGATACTTCATGTATTAGGAAAGAGAGAAATCACTCAAAACTTCCCTTAATCTTAATAGCTGGTGTTATCACTTTTGAAAATCTGATGCACATTTCTGCACATTAGGGATAGACATCAACGTAAAGAGAAACATTGTGGGGCAAACTCTCACCTCCACCATCCAACTGTATTTCTCAAAATCTTTCTCATCAGTGTCAAGGGGCCCTTCTCTGTTATCACATTTCATCTACAGACAGAGAAAGGTTTCACAGGAAAGCTTTGAGCCTGTTTTCCCCAAATGTTTAAACCTATACAGTCTTTAAAAGGCCTTTTTCCTATTGTCTATGCCTCCTTAAGCAAGAGTCTTTTACCTACTTTTATTTTTTGTCAGTTAAAAAATATGTTTTCTAGATACTTTTAAAAATATATTTCAATATACTTTTAATTTCTACAATAGTCGATTAAAAATAAAAAGAGCTTTCTTTTCTGATTAGCAAAATATTATATGTTCAATGTAAACAGTTCAAGCTACATATAATAATTTTTCAACATACATACTTCTATTTATATGTTTTACAAAAATGGGAACATAGTCTAACCTGCTTTTTTTTTTCACTTAACATTATGTCTTAGAGATTCTTGTCCATAATCCAGGGAACTGATTATTTCTTAATGAGTGAAGAGTATTCCATTGTGTAACTGGTGTCTTAATTGGTCCATCCAGTCCCCTATTTCTTAACAGCAAATTTGTTTTCTATTTTCATTCCCTGTAACAACTTACCTTCTTGTAAATTCATTTATGCCCCCCCCCCCGAATAAAACTATTTCTTCAGGATGAAGTCTAAGAAGGGAGAAGGCATACACATTCTTTTAATATGTTGCAAATTGCCAAAGTACCCTACACAGGATTTATATCAGCCTACTTTCCCACCAACACTGTGACATACTGTTATATATTTGTATCTCCTTGGTCTTGCCAATGCCCGGTCTTAGCAATTATTTTTAATCAAATTAATGAAAAATTAGACTTTTATTATTTTCTTTGAATTCCTTTTATTTCTTGTGAAATCCATGACTGTTTTCTGCCTTTCAGATAGTACTTAGAAAATACTTCCTGTTATTTTCTCACAAAGCGTTTTCTCTGTGCACATACATCCCTGGTGTCTCTTATTCTTCTCATAAGGACACTAATCATATTGGATCAGAGCCCCATCATTATGACTTTATTATCTTAACTACATCTTTAAAAGCACTGTTTCCAAATATAGCCACATTGGGGGTTAGGCTTCAACACATGAATTTTGAGGACACAGTGAAAAGGC
This sequence comes from Panthera tigris, assembly GCF_018350195.1. Lineage (NCBI taxonomy): Eukaryota > Metazoa > Chordata > Mammalia > Carnivora > Felidae > Panthera > Panthera tigris. The sequence goes on along the minus strand of NC_056667.1, from coordinate 196,280,995 downwards.
AGCCATCTGCAAGCCAAGGAGAGAAGCCTCAATAGAAACCAAACCTTCCTGCACCTGGATCTTGTATTTCCCCTCCAGAACTGGGAGGAACAAATTTCTGTGACTTAAGCCAGTTTGTGGTATTTTGTTACGGCAGTCTGAGCCGTCTGAGCTGACTAACATATCTCCCCACCTCAAGATTATAACATTATTGACCTAAATTTTCTTCTCATGCTTTATGATCTCATTTTTTCAATTAAAATCTGATTTTAAATGTGAAATAAGATTAGGATACATTTTGGTGTAAATGGGAGTAGGGCTTCAACTTTATACTTTTACAAATGTAAGCCATTTGTTCCAAAATATTTTTTTGGAGATGTCATTCAATGCACTGATTTGAAATGTCACCTATAGTACTTGCTAAATTCCTACTTGTGTCTGCTTCTGGACTCTTTAATCTCTTCCACTGATATGCCTGTTTCTTATGCTATTATCACACAGTATCAATTATCATCCTGTTATCACACTGTTTCAATTGTCACATCTTAGCAATAGGGTTTAATATGTCTGGTAAATTCCTAATCATCACTCTTCCTTCTCAGAATGCTTCTGCATAATCCTACATATTTAGTTTTCCAAACAAATGAGGATTATATTCTCATGTAAGGAAAGCAAAAACAAACAAACAAAACAGAGAAGGTCCCTATTTACAAATAAATTCACAGAAAATTCATACCTTTACAATATCTATCCTCCCAAAAATGATATGCAATGTCTTTCCATTCATTCTAATACTCTTTGAAGTCCTTTATTTAGTTGGTCAGTTTCTGTTTTTCTTTCTTACAGGTTGTATATATTTCTTGACATCCTTTGGGTACTAGACCTGGACTTTGCACGGGGAGATGAGATGCCCTGCTGGGTTGGTGTGAGTCTGAAATTTACCCTTCCTTCTTAAGTCTAGCTTATTTCTAAAAAACATCATTCTTGAAGAACTTTGGTAGGCTTCTGGTCAATTGTGTTCTTGAAAGCTCCATTGTTTAAAATACAGAACCAGAAATTTTGAAATGAGCGACTTCTCCCTGCATTGCTACAGCCACCTTGTCACTGATTCTCAGTAGCTGCAAACGTGACCTGAGAACAGGCCTGCAAAGCTTTGGTTGCTTAGCAACAAATGGGACTAGCTCCTCCTTTCCCCATTCTTCTAGAAATAAAGGCTTAAGCCTCAGGGCCCTGAAGGGAAACATCAGTAGTAAAGGGCCTTTCTTCCTTAATCTGCCTTTGCTTACTTCCAAAAGCCCTTGCTGCATTCCAAGCTTTGGTCACAGGATGGATTTATAAAGGGAAGTCTCATCACAAGTGGGAGAGGATCTGCACTGGAAAGTAGCTCATAGAGGCTAGGGTGCCAAGAATTCCCAGCTCTCCTCATTCTCTATCCAGGATAACATTATTCCCTGTCAGGATCCCAATTTTAACAACAAAACAAAACAAACAAAACAAACAAAACAAAACAAAACAAAACAGCTTAACAGAGGACTCTGATGTTGTCACATAGTGGTCTCAGAGCAGGAAGCAAGGGTGGCAACCACTTCCTGCAACAGAGATGTACCATATCCATACATTTTCCTGTCTGTTAGCCACAGAGAAACCCAAACCCAGGGCAAGCTTCTTTCTATGTACCTCTTCTTTTGCTGTACTTCATTTAAGGCTATAAGGAGTTACCAGTCACTCCAACACTCTTCGACTCAGCTCGTGAAATCCCCCCAATTTAAGAAATGAATCTACTCCTCTCCCAAACCTTTTTCAGTCAAGACACAGTGCAGGCCATTAGCCACCAGCCAGACCGTGGCCTGGTTGTCCTTGCTTAGGTGTCCACCTCTGACCCAACCTGCTGTAGCCAGGGACAAGCCAAAGGATGAAGAGTATGGCCTTTATCCCATGTTTGGGATAGCCCTGCACAGAATGAATGTGACTGGGTAATAGCAGTTAACTTTTCTGTTGTTTTCTTTGTTTCAGTTTCCTCTCTTTTATACACCATAGAGACAGTTTTCAACCTTATTTGAGGGTGCATCTTTTCACTAAATGAGTTGTTTAACCCCATTTTCATTTAGACTTAATAATATTTAATAAATAAAATTTAATAATAGCAATACTTAATTTAATAATTTAAACAAAATGCAATAAATTATTTAATGTAATAAAAGCATTTGGCATTTATGGGATACTTAGTATGTGGTAGGTGCTATCACAATCTCCTTTTATATAAGTGATATATTACCATTCATTCCTCACATGTCGGTGTTCATCATAGACAGGAACACTGCAGCACAAACAGGTTAAGAAACCTAATAGGACACATCTAGTAGTCAGTGAACTAGGATTGCAACCCACAGTAACTGATGCAAAGCGAACTTCTTCTGTCACCTTAGTTTGTTTTCCATACTTTGTCTGTTTCCTTTATTTTTAATGTTTTGCTTTATTTTCTTGTCCACCTCCTGTCGCTATTTCAAACTTATCCTTTTATATGAGAGGGATGCCCTCCTTCCGCGGAAGGAACTCAGGCAATTCTCAAAAGGCCAGATCAGAGAAGCAGTGAGGAGGGCCTGGGTGCTCACTTTACATTCCAGGGATGCCAGCAGGGCCTTGGAATGTTGTTGAACTATGGTAGGAAAGCAGCTCCAAGGCCTCATCCTCAGAGTTGGCCTGCAGCTAGAGGGATCTTTGATATTAGCAAGGCTTTGCCAGAATTTCCTCTACTTCCCATAAGGTTGGGAAGAAATGGCATCTTTTTTTTCTTAATTTTTTTTTATTGTTTATTTCCTTTTTGAGAGAAAGAGAGACAGAGCATGAGCAGGGGAGGGGGAGAGAGAGAGGGAGACACAGAATCTGAAGCAGGCACCAGGCTCTGAGCTGTCAGCACAAAGCCCGACGCGGGGCTCAAACCCATGAACCTGAACCAAAGTCGGATGCCCAACCAACTGAGCCACCCAGGCACCCTTGACTTTTGTTTTTTAAATGTCTATTTTTGAGAGAGAGAGAACGCACAAGTGGGGGAGGAGTTAGAGAGAGGGGGACAGAGGATCCAAAGCTGGCTCTGCGCTGATAGCAGCAGGCCTGATGTGGGGCTCCAACTCGTGAACCTCGAGGTCATGACCTGAGCTAAAGTCAGTGCTTAACTGACTGTGCCACCCAGGTGCCCAGGCATCTTCTTTTAACTTACTTCTACATTCTACACTATTTGGGAGAAAATCTTTGACATTGGTGGTCTGTGTTTGATATTATTTCCAGAGCAAGTGTCCTCCCGCTCATTCCACTCCACCTTACCCCTATATGTCCTTTATTTTGTACAAAAGTTACTTTTTTTGGTTGGGGATAGAATCCGTGCCCTTATGCCACCATCATTCTGGAATTGTTAGTTTCCTTTTGTTTCATCCTATTCTAGGTAATCTTTATTCAGTGATAACTATATGAGGAGCATTTTTCAGCTGCATAATACCATTAAAATACGCCTAAATATTTTAGAAATGAACCATCAGCAAAAATTTATTGTTTCTGTACACAGACTCCATCTCAGTGCCTAGAAACTAATGTTAAAGAAAAATAACAATAATGATAATAATAACTGGTAATGTTAATATTTTATATAATAAAACCATTAAGTATATGTATATATTATAAATTAATACTTATCTACCAGGAATCTAAATGTCATTATAAATGCTACATATTTATCAAAAAATCCCTTTGAGACCAGGAAAAACATTAAAAGAGCATTAACCTGCTATATGGCACAAAGTTCACCAGTTTCTCGTTTGCAGTTTGTATTCTGGGATGTAGTAACGACTTAGACTCTGGATGTCTGACAAAATTTCTCCGACTCCAGTAAAAGTCAATGGAAGTTTTGCATGAGTCATATCATGTCCCTTAAGTTATTTAAACACTAAGTATGAATTTGGACTAATAGATAGAAGAGAAATTGATTAAGGTCAAGCAGTTTATAATTAATGTGTAGACCAATAAGCACTGCAGAAAGTTGAATTCCAAAAGCTATTCTAAAGTAGGACAAAATAATTTAAAAGTTAACTGGAAGAGCCTTCATTGAATTGTGCATTTTATTGAAAAAAGGCAAACAGCATGATGTAATGATGTCTTCTTTTTTTTTAATTTTTTCTAGTATCTATTTATTTTTGAGAGACAGAGAGAGACAGAGCATGAGCGGGGGAGGGGCAGAGAGAGAGGGAGACACAGAATCCAAAGCAGGCTCTAGACTCTGAGATGTAAGCACAGAACCCGATGCGAGACTTGAACTCACTCACCGTGAGATCATGACCTCAGCCGAAACCGGATGCCCAACCAACCGAGCCACCTAGGCCCCTCCTCTCTTAAAGGTATCATACTAGCTGAAAAATGCTCATCCTCCAGAGCATGTGGAATTGTCTGCTACAAAAATTCATTCTTGGAGTTCTACTACCACTAACGTGTATATACATATATTATACCTATATATGCATCTATATTCCATTAGTGTTTCACAAACTAGTATAAGAAAAAACTTAAGTCTTTTTGCTACAGAAATAAAGCAGCAAAAAAAGTCTAAATATAATACTACTAAACCTCAAAAACACAGAATCCTTTCTCACCACTAAAGTCCTAAAAGGAGGATGCAACATGGTCAGAATTATTTCTGGTTTTGAAAACATCAATTACGAAAACCATTAGGATTGTGTTTTTACCAGCAACTGCTTACCACATATCTGGGAATTTGGTATAATTTTCACAAATGAGGTAGCTAATGCAGTTTCATGCTATAACTTACCTCAAAATAGTACCATAGCTCTCCAGGTGCGTCCTAGGTCTTGGAGGTATTGAGTACCACACAGGAAATTATATCTAAGCTCTGCAGGGCAAAGAAAAATATCACAAGTAGATCCATGAAAGGAAACACAGGTGAAGCAGAAAAAGAGAACAAAAAGAACAGAAAGAGGAATAAAAATTTAAAAAGAGAGAAAATCATGACTTCTATTTCACTATAAATTAATGGTTCTGGTTTTAATGTGAAATATTTTTCACTGCTATTTAGTTTTACCTCATACATCTTCCGGGGGGGGGGGGAATCCCTTAAAAATTATGGCATATGATTGTAAGATAACCTTATGCCCTCAGTGAAAGGGTAATTAATTCAGACAGTGTTTAGCATCTACTTGTAACCCTGTGGTCCTTACATCCACCTGCTGACAAATCCAGTTCATGACTATTCAGAATATAATTTTTCCACACTGAATCATTTCCATAATAAATTACTTTTGTGGTTCTTTTATTACATCTAAAATTATTGCTTTAGTTTAAAAAATTAAGGTAAAATGGGTCTTCCTTACCATATTTTGAAAAGGCCTTTTAAAAATCTCCTTTAACCTGTCAGTCTCAACTTTAAGGACTGATCAAAACTAACCTATTGATATTTCCTATATACCAATATTGTCCTCCCCAAGAAGGTACCCAAAGCTTATATATAATTATTCAATGCAACCTGGTAATTTCTCTTGGAAACACAACTCTTGAGCCACCCACACCCCAGCAGCTATATACAGCGTGCCTTCTTCTCAGTTCAACAAGAAGAAATTAAAGAATTTCAAGGTAATAAAAATAATCTTTACACGTATTGGAAAACATATTTAGAGAGTGGAATATTTCTAGCTTGTCTTTTTACAGCTGACACTGGTCTGGATAGAGTATATTTAAAAAAAAAAAAAAATGAAAAGGACCCAGAAAGAAGGACTACTGCTGTTTAACAAACTCCAATGTCTAAATAGCCAGACAGATAATACAGATGAATGAAGAAGGCCTGTGTAATAATATATGCATAGTCAAGTGCATAGTGGGGACTATGGCAAATTAAATGGAACAAGCTCTGTCTAAAGGAGTAGACTAATGTTCTGGTGTAGACACACACACACACACACACACACACACACACACATTTTTGATGCAGAGCCATTCATTAAACTTTTATTAGCACATTCCTTCTGATCAACACTCATTGCCCAATATCCTCATTCAGTCCTGTGGCTTTAGAACCATTATCTCAAACAACAGCCAATGTTACATCCCAATCCAAACTACTCATCTGAACTCCATAGTGTCCTATCCAGCTGCCTATTTGACATCTGCACTTGGGCGTGCACAAGGCATCTCAACATAGCTAATTGCTGATCTTTGATTCTCCCTTCTGAAATCCAAATACGATCTCCCCTCATTCTTTTCCATCTCAGTGAATGGCTCCAGCGTGCATAGTTTGTCAAGTCAAAACCTTCAAGCCATCTTTGAGAGTTCTTTTATTTCCTATCCTTAAATCTAATCCATGAGCAAGTCCTGTGGGCTTAACTTTTGAAATATGCTTGGAGTCAAACCACTTCTCCCTACGTCCATCATTACTATTCTATCTGTACTCTATCATTAACTACTTTATCATTACTCTATCATTACTCTATCATTACTATTTTATCTGTATTCTGAACAATTACAAACAACCTCTTAAGTCTCTCCCTGCTTCCATTCTTGTTTCTTCTCTCTTCTCTACACAGCAACTAGAAATTCTTCTAGACACTAGAATAAATAAAATGTAAAGTGCCCCCAGACACCTAACCTCAGGATGATCTTAGCTGGGGAAAAAAGAGCTATTCAGTACTCTTCTACCTGAGAGTTTTGCCCTTTTTTTTCCATCTCTCTCAATGCCACTAAATATGCACATCAGTCTCATCACAGCCACCACTCTGGAGCAGTCTATCATGATCTGATATGTTACATTTGCTCTCTTGTTAATTGTTCATCTTGTACTTTTAACATAAAAGCTCCAGGAGGGTAGGCTTTGTCGGTGTTCTTCAAAGAGGCAAGAACTGTGCCAGGCACACAGTGATTGCTCAATAATGGGTGAATGGATGGATGGATCAATCCATTGATTGACGAATCAATGGCCAGATGCAAGGAAGGAAGGATGAATGAACAGTTAAAATCTAAATCCAGGATCTAATCTCAAAGTTTATGCTTTTGCCATTAAACATCCTCACTCATAGATAGTGTCAGGCTGTGAATGGCCTTAGGAGTTAAAACAAAGAACTTCAATTCTATTCTGAGAGCAAGAAGTTATTGAAGGTTTTTATTTTTTTTTTTTAATTTTTTTTAACGTTTGTTTATTTTTGAGACAGAGAGAGACAGAGCATGAACGGGAGAGGGTCAGAGAGAGGGAGACACAGAATCTGAAACAGGCTCCAGTGTCTGAGCTGTCAGCACAGAGCCCGACGCGGGGCTCGAACTCACGGACCACGAGATCATGACCTGAGCCGAAGTCAGCCGCTTAGCCAACTGAGCCACCCAGGCGCCCCTATTGAAGGTTTTTAAATGGAAGAGTGACACGATTAGATTCACACTGAAGAAAGATTACTTTGAAAACAAAAAGAAGAAAGATTACTTTGACAGCATCCTTGAGAATATTTCAGATGGAGGGAAACTGATTAGAAAGATTTGCAATAATCTAAGCAAGAGAGGCCAGTGGCCTGGAATAGAGTTGTGGCAATATAAAGGGAGTAAAACGGTGAAACAACAAATGAAAAAGTTGTTTTGAGGTGGATTCTTCAGGGATTGATCACCAATTGGCTGTGGGAGGTAAGCAGAGTGAGGAGTTAACATATGTGGTTATGGGTGTCATTCTCTGTAATAGATTGGCTTGGGAGATAATTAGTTCAGTGTGGTCCTGCTGAGTGTATGTCTGTAGGACATCACAAGGAGTTTTCATAAGGCAGTAATACAGAGGTCTAGCCTAGGGGTTTAGATTTTGAAGCCATTTACTATGCAGATTGTAATTGGAGCTATTGAAAAAGAGATCATCTAAGCAAATCATGAAGATTAAGAGTTAAAGAGAATCTAGGATAAAAACACGAGGAAAAACACGTACGAAACAGGCAGAGGAAGAAAAGCCTGCAAAGGAGAATAAGAAGTGGTCAGCAGGTAAAAGCGAAACCTCCTGTTGTTTGCCCAGAAAGAACTACAGCAGTTGACAGAGGTGCCTAATATATTCTCAAGAAGCCGTATGTACCAGAGACTGTGAATCAAATTACACCATCATTCAAAAAAGCTAATGTGTAAAACCATCAGAACAGAGTAGATGGACAAGCTGGAAAGACATAATGGGTTGATCAATACAATGTCATGCTTGGTATTAAATATGGTATATGATAAATAAGCAATAACGGATAGCAAGGTGCTGGGAAATGTCGAGTAGAGAAATGATGACAGAGGAAATAAAAGAAAGGGAAATGAAATATCATACCAAGGCTAACAGCCCGTATAACCATTCTACCTCAATCTTTCCACTGCACTCACCATTTATTTGTAAGATTTTGCAACACTTTGAAATATCTGATAATTGCTCCTTATCAGCACATATGGGGGGAGGGGGGAGGGCTGTTTAGCAAACTTATATATGTGTCTCACTGTAATTCTATTCTATATAGTGAATTTTGTCATTTATTGTTAAATCTTATGATGAAGAAATAATAATTCTAATAGCAAAATCAGCTAATTTTCTTTTCCTTTTTAATTTTCTAATGTTTATCTACTTTTGAGAGACAAAGAGACAGAGCATGAATGGGGGAGGAGCAGAGAGAGAGGGAGACACAGAATCTGAAGCAGACTCCAGGCTCTGAGCTGTCAGCACAGAGCCTGATGCAGGGTTAATACTCATGCATGGCCTGAGCTAAAGTCGGATGCTTAACCCACTGAGCCATCCAGGTGCCTCTCAGCTAATTTTCAATGATTGTTTCAGAGTATTATTGCAATATCTCTGACGTTACTTTTTTAACAATTATTAATACAATTTTTTTTCAGTATAATTGCACATAATGAAGATATCAGAATGCAAGTTGAGATTACATTTTTTAAATATGACGCTTTAGCAACAGCTCACATTCATTGCGTGATTATTATGTTCCTGAGTATATACACATGACAACTAATTTAGCTCGCACAACTCTGTAGAGTAGATTTTTTTATGTTGCCATTTTACAAAAGAAGAAGCTGAGACACAGGGTGTTTGAGGGTTGGAGTAAAAGTTTTGCTTGTTCTTTTCAGTTATTTTGCCTACCATATTTCATCACGTTGGCCACGCCAGAAAATGACAAAAACACATTATCTCCATCATTTTATATGAGAAGCATTAATTTTGTATAGCAGTAGAAACAAATTCTACTGTGTTGCTTTTTGAACTGAACAATCCTACAGAAACTGAACTCAATGATGAAGCACTTATACATATAGATTTTAATATGAAATAAATATAGCAAAATTTGATCAATATTTAATCTCTTACAAATATTTCCATTTGTAAATGGAATTCTATCTCCTTCCAAATGGGCTTATTTCCATTTCCTGGTGAGAAAACCTCCAGAGATCTCAGCTGACAGAACTCATGCCTGGGAAAGGAACACAGCTAGGCAAACTCTCCAAAGTAGTTCCTGAATGACTGGTTTCTTTTCATTGAAATTATTTAAAGGGTACACAGCACACCTTTTGGTTTCATCTTCCTGTATTTCCATTTTGCTGCCATAAATCTCAAGTTTTCTATAATTTCTCACACCTTGATAAATTCATTTACTAATCAGTTTTTGGACTACGATTTTACTTTTAGAGGATATTGATAATCTAGGTATAATTTATATTTCGACATTTTGTATTTAAAACACATGTAATATCTTATCTATTCAAAATAAAATAAAATACAGTATGCATTTACATTTTAATATTTTCCATAAATGGGTCTTGATGTCATGTACATCTAATAAACATGGGTAAAATCCTGTATATAAAAGGTGAAATAAGAGCTTGGAGCATTTAAATCAGATAGCAAAGTCACTGGTTTGATTTTAATAATATTGAATAGATCCCTACAAGTCAAATAATGACAACTGAGTATGGAGTAAATACATGAATGAGTCCTTATATTCTCAATTCTATTGTAGAGAGAGAAATAAAGATGTGTAGAGATGTTAGAGAAATGCATGTGTATTCACAGAAATACATAGAGATGCCTGTTAATGAATGTTTCTCAGGGAAATTTACATCAGAAATGCATGACTATCTGTGAATGAATTTATAATATAGTAGTTTAACTATCATGTGTTGGGTGTTTGATTCATAGGATTTCTTTGTTCTTTTTTTCCCTATTAACTCATTCTTAGTTCCAAAAATAAGTACAGAAAGGAATGGAGAAAGATGGGTGTGGTGTTGCAACTGTTCAGTGTCTTGACCGTGGTGGATACAGGAACGAAGAGAGATGAGAAAATTTACATGTGCATCTGCACGTCCACAAACTCACACATGAGTACAAATAACTGGGAATCTGAATGAGATTTCTGGATTGTATAATTGTCAATATTCTGCTTGTGATATCAGATTACAGTTTTGCAAAATGTTACCATAGGGAGAAAATGAACAAAATGTATAGGGATCTCTCTGTGTTGTATCACACAAATGCACATTGGTATATAATTATCTCAATGAACATTTCAATAAAAGGTAATTAATTTTAAATTAGCTTTATTAAGCAATAAAGTAAAATAAAAATCAGATGAACTTTTACAACCTACTTTTTATGAATTAAAAAAATATTTCATATGTTAAATTCCTTTTTAAGATCACTGTGTTTACTTTATGGAAAAAGTAACTTCTATTTATATGATTATCATATTTTTTATAAGTTTGTTACTCTCTTCCAGGGTACATCTATTTGTTAATATTCTCATAGGTAGACTTATTTGTTGCATGGACACATGACTGAAAAAGAGTCCAACCAGGTTTTATCTATAGCTGGGTACATGGGAAAATTATTTTTTATCATGAAATAGCAAATAAAATGGTTTCTTACACCTGAAAGTAGAATAAATTGTTTTTACATGGACAAATCCTGCAACTGCTTCCCAACATGGATGGTAGTAACCATAATTTTAGAACAATATTGCAGAAAAATAAGAAGGAGGAGGAGGAGCCAAAGAGGAAGAAGATGAAAAACAGTTATCACCTATAAAGTACTTATTACATCTGACATTAATCTAAGTGCTTTGCTTTACTAATTTATTTGATTCTTATAACAATCTCGTAAGATTGATAATATAATTATCTCCATTTTATATAGATGAGAAAAGTGACCAATAGAAATTAAGTCTGCCAAGGCAAAATATCTGGTAAGAGTCAAGGTTTAAATTAAAAGCAAGGTAGAATTCTTTTGGGCTTTAGCTATCCTCAATGTATCCAAATCCTCATGGAAATCTCTTCTTTACCCAAGATAAGGCTGCATTAGCTAACTAAAATTTCAAGATACTCAGCTTTTGGGTAGAATTACATCAACGGAACTGATAACACTGATTATTTTTTGCTAATCTTTAGAACTTTATATGAACTATCCTGACATTTAAAAAAATTTTGTGGTCTATGGGAAAGAAAATGAAAAACAGAAATTACCGTTACAGCATTTCCAATAGCAAGGAAGAGAAACATGCAAACAAACAAACAAAGAAAAAAATCAAATGACAAAACAATGATGGTTTCATACTTGGTTTAGTCAACAGTTTGAGAATTATTAATATGTGTTTATTACAGCTTTGTGATAATGAAATTAAATGCACAAGTTCATAAATTTGACTTATTCATTTTACAAGTAATTATTAAGAATTATGATATGCAAAGTAGTATTCTGAAAGCTAGGGAAAACATGGAACTATGTAATTTTCAGTCCTTGCCCTCAAAGTGCTAAAAATCTGTGTGAAAAGATAAGAAACGTAGGCAAATAAATTCAGGGCAAGTCTGTATGTGCTAAGATTCAAATAAATGGGGACAATAAAATATTTTAGTAGATGAGTATAAATGTAATTCAAAAAGGTGTCTCAGTTATGATACTTAACTAGTCTTGACAATAAAGGTAATTTATTGACTTACAAACTGAAAATATCACTAGTAGTGAAAGTTGCAGGTAAGGTTTGATCCAGCAGCTCTATGGTATTCACCAAGGAGCTATTTTATTTCTCCAGTTTTTTTTTCTAGTGCAGCAAATTTATTCCAAGTCTAGTTAACCTTGTTACAAAATGGTTACCAACAATGACAATAAGTGGGTGGGAGTAAGCAAAAAATAAAGTGAGAAAATTATTGGCTAATATTCTTGCCTCAAATACCAACTAAAGTCTTGAACTTCCTTCTAACTGAACCACTGAAGTCCTCGGCCAACCACACTCGGCCAATCTTTCTGACAGGGGAATCCCATATATGAAGCAGCCTAAAGCCTTGATTGACATGACCCATCATCCATGAGCCAATCTCTACGATGTGGGGTCCCATGGCTGTATCACTCAAATTGGCATCAGCTAACCAGGGTCCAATCTTAGAGAAGCTGAACTGGCTTAATTTCACTCAGAACATGTGGCTTCTAGACAATGAGGGTAGAATACTAGGGGGCAAGCAACTATTTTCACCACAGTCTGTTCCATGCATCCATACACACCCTCCTTCCCATACAAAAGCCTTCTTAGAAGTAGTGGCATTTGAGGTGAACCATTGAAGAACAGAAACATAAATACACAGCATTCTTTTCTTGATGATTTCAGGAGGCACTTCAAAATCCTTTATAAGTTAAGGACATCATTATATTCAATTTGCTGGACTGAAGAAATGATGAAATGCCAGCTATTCCAGTCTCCCAAGCAATCATTCCATTTCAGAGAGAGAAAGGTAGATTTGTTTTGGCTTCTATCTTACCAAAAATTTCCCTTTCCTCTCTCCACTTCTCCAAGTAACCACTCAAAGTCAAGGTTTCCAAACCTGAAACCTGATCAGTGGGTGAGGGTGGGTGCTTAATGAACTATGAAACATTCTATTCAAGATATTAAAACTGGCCCTTGTGTGACTGTGTTCATGGACATGCTTGCCTCGTCTGACATGTGACTGCAATGTCTCTGTTGCTCTTAACCAACTTCTTCCCCATAATTCCTATCCTTTACATGAGCTGCCTGAGGTCCAAACCCCCCACCCCGCCACAACTTCCCAACTTTCAAATTTGATTAAGTCTCCATTTCCCACAGAGTCCATTCTTTCTATTATGTCTTATCAATTTCTATTTCACTTATTTAAACTCTTCTTTGCAGTTCCTTATTTACAGTTGTCACCAAAGCATCTTAAAAGTGGAGTCATCATTTTCCTATCTTACTTCATTTCCCACTCTCCTTAAGCAAGACAGAATTTCTTCAGAAAATACCACAACTTTTAACCTCTAGTGACTACACCTTTGTTTTCCCTTCTCATATCACTCAATGGGGAAAAGAGAAATTGATTGATTTTTGAGTCTCCAGATACTTAACACACCATTATTATTCCATTTTCCTTCCTTTGAGGTTTCAAATATCCAAGTAAATCACTTTTTAACTTTTTTGCATTTCTTTTTCTTTCTCTGCCTCCACACTCTCAAAAGACCCTGACCCTTCCTTGTTATTTTCAGAATTATAGAATTGGGCTCATATTTTCCTTCTGGTATTTAAAACTGGGTGCCATCCTCAACAATTCCAACACTTTCTTGAAAGCTCATTTTATATAATTAATTTCAAATTCTTTGCTTTCTTCAAATCTACTAAGCTATGTGTCTTCTCCATAATGGCTTTCCACCATGACCAGCTTTCTATAGGTGGCATTCTCAAAGGTTCAGACTCATCAGGATTTCAGTCTAGATCCTTTCCCTCATTGACCCATAAATTTACCTGCCATCTGTCCTTCTCCCAAATACCTACTCTTCCCCTCCATCCAGAGCTTCGTCATTTGATCCCTTCCACTTCTCTGGGTCCAGTTACCCTTCCTGCTACAACCTTCTTAGTGCCAGTTCCCTCCGTCTGCCCCACAAGGGTGAAGCTTTGGATGGCCCTTCAAGGCTTTCTTTACATGTTTCTAATTTTCACTTACTTTCTCCCTTTTCCCCAGCACAAATTATACATTCTATCTAAACTGGTTAATTACTACCCCACAGACATATCAATGATTATTTATACCTTGCAATCTTTGTGCACCCTCTGTCCTGTAGGAAGAAGTAGGTATAGAAGTAGGTTATTGTCACTTGTTTACTTATGCAAATTTACTCACTCTAAGGAATCATTCAGCTTCCCCTTCCACAAGACTTCCCAGCCCTCTGTCTTCTGAACTCCTATGGCACTTGTCTGTACAACTCACTTAGAACTTTATCATACAGATTTTATGATTATTCAATTTGTCGTATGTATATATGGGCTCTTATTCTCAACAATATAAGATCCCTGAGGGTAGGGTTTATGTCATGTTTGTATCCTCTACCGAGTGCTAAGTGCAAAAGAAGGGCATACCACAGTTCCACTGAATGAAGTAAATGAAGAAAACCTTGGTTCTAAGCCAACAAACCCTAATTCAAGTTTCCTATCATATGACTATGCTACATTTGTTTAAACTATATGGGTTAGTAAACAAATAATAGAACAATGTAAGAAGAAAGCACACAAATTATTATATTAGGCTTTCTATGAATGTGATGTAGTAATCAAGCTTACAGGCTCTAGAACTTACAAAATCTGGGTTTGAATCCAAGCCTATTAAATGTGTGAGGGTGGGCAGGGGCACCTGGGGGCTCAGTCAGTTAAGCGTCCAACTTTGGCTCATGCCATGATCTCACGGTTTGTGGGTTTGAGCCCTCCATCAGGCTCTCTGCTGACAGCTCAGAGACTGGAGCCTGCTTTGGAGCCTGTGTCTCCCTCTCTCTCTCTCTGTCCTTCCCCTGCTCGTGCTCTGTCTCTCTCCCTAAAAAATGAATACGCTTAAAAAAATTTTTTTTTAAATGTGTGAGGATGGGCAAATTTCTTAACATTTCTCTAGGACTCAGTTCCTCATCTTTAAAATGGGATTGTAATACAACCATATGTGGTTGTTTTAAAGATTAGAGCAAAGTATTAAGTACTCTGCTGAGCACTTAGTAAGTGCTCAAGAAATATTAAATATTCTCATTATCAGATATCCATAATATAAAGAGGACCTATTACTCTAAGGAATTACTATATGATTATTTGGCTGCTTAAAAGCTGAAAAATACTCTCTAGAGGTACACACTGACCCTGAAGCTTGCCAATTATTATTACATGAAATATTAACATGTATATTTTCCAACAGTTAGTTTGCAAAGACCTGAAGTCTCATGATATAAAGCAGTGAGAATTGTCCAGCATTTTTTGAGAAGCATTTTTTTTACATCAAGTTCCGCCACCACATTAAGTAGTTGCCAGAGCCATCCTAGGTAAGGAGAAACTTCTGTGGAGGTGACTGCTCACTGTTTTCCCCCACGTGTGGTGAGAACCACTGGTCTCTATTGACAAGACTTTCTATGTTGCATCTTCCTTAGCCAGTGGCCATTCTCAGCTACACAGTAAACCCCATCATTTGGATGCTCTAGATTTCAGTAAGAAACAGTTTTCCATGATCTATGCAGGAGCTAATGACTTCTGTTCAGTTTTTGGACCATGTGTGTATTTTCCCTACAGAGTCCACAGGTTTAAAAATAGGAAGCTAAATCATGAATTTCCTCTTCCTAAAGCTTCTCTCTTCTGCTGAGAATTCAGTGGTCTCTTCTTACTCTTTTACACAGAGTAGGAATTGCCAAATTTTTCTGAGTGCCCACTATGTGGCAGGTACAATTTCTACTTGGAGAATTACGACCTCTGCCCCCAAAGAGCATATTTTCTAAAGGCATGAGGTTTGCGTGGCAAAGGGGCAACCACACTCCCTTATTTTGAGTTCATACTTCTCTTTGGATGATTGGACAGCGAGCTTCTAAAATACTACAAATTAATCCAAAGACTGGTGACCTTTCTAGCCTTTCAAAGAGTGGTCTACTCCTCACAGTGTGTTTTCTTTCTTTTCCTGGTGCTGAAAGACACTCCAGTAGACTCGACCTTCTCTCTCATTAAGCAATAAATAGAAATTGTCTCAGGCGCACCTGAGTAGCTCAGTTGGTTAAACTTCCAACTTTGGCTCAGGTCATGATCTCAAGGTTTGTGGGTTTGAGTCCCACATTGGGCTCTGTGCTGACAGCTAAGAGCCTGGAGCCTGCTTTGGATTCTGTGTGTGTGTGTGTGTGTGTGTGTGTGTGTGTGTGTGTCTGCCCCTCCCCCACTCATGTTCTGTCTCTCAAAAATGAATAAATGTTAATAAAAATTAAAAAGGGGTGCCTGAGTGGCTCAGTCGGTTAAGCATCCAACTTTGGCTCAGATCATGATCTCACAGTTCGTGGGTTCAAGCTCCATGCTGGGCTCTGTGCTGACAGCTTAGAGGCTGGAGACTACTTAGATTCTGTGTCTCCCTCTCTCTCTGCCCCTCTCCCACTCATGCTGTGTCTTTCTCTCTCTCAAAAATAAATAAACATTAAAAAAATTTAAAAATGTCAGTCTCTTGGGTATATTGATGACAAGTGGTATTTTAAACAAAGCTGAATGCTCATCGCCTCCTAAAATATTTGCCCAGAGGAGCAAATTTCAACTCTCCTAAATCTACTTAAGGAGGCCAGAGGTCATAGCTCTGAATTCTCATTCTAATTAAATCCTTGGAAAATGGCAGTGGTGTCTTCTTACACAATTCTTGGAATTATTGTCCTGAAATGTTGAAGTGACATTAAATGCACATGACTTCAAAAAATAAAAAGCAAACCAAATCCAAACAAGTAAACAAATTTTAAACGGATTTGAGAACTATTGAGAATTAAACAGCCCACTTTTTATACTGTCTTTGCAACTATTTTTCCGTAAATTTAAATATATTCTAAAAGAAACCATTTAAAAAAAATAGGTTTGTGGCCCAAAATTATAAAAGAGAGTATAAGTGTCATTTATCTCTCATTTTAGTCTTTCTGTCATTTCAGACCCCCTTCTTACTGTGAAGCCATTGGTTAGGAACCTAAAATCCTATTCACTGTGTAAACTGCCTTGTAAGATGTTTTTTCTTTTTCTTTTTAGA
This sequence comes from Panthera tigris, assembly GCF_018350195.1. Classification (NCBI taxonomy): domain Eukaryota; kingdom Metazoa; phylum Chordata; class Mammalia; order Carnivora; family Felidae; genus Panthera; species Panthera tigris. The sequence goes on along the minus strand of NC_056667.1, from coordinate 196,263,970 downwards.
ACTTCTTAATTGATTTGCTTTGAGTCAAGCAGATAAAAAATAAGTCATTCTAACCTTCATACCCGATAAAGAAAATACTTAAGTGCATTGACATAATGTGTTGTCCCTCATATATAATCATAAGGCTGACATGCTGTCAATAGCACTCAGCTTAGAACTGAGCAGTAGTGACAGGTGGATTCTGGGCTATCCGCAAAGGACCAGAGAACACACTCCCTGGAAGATGGGCATGACACGTGGTTGGGAATGGGACTGGGGCTAAACCTGATTCTGGCACACCTGGATGACAGTCAACATAGTGTGAAAGGCAAACGAAGCACAAGATATGAAATTCTTCCTGCTTTTGGCCAGGATGCTTAACAGAAACTGAGCTACGACGGTGGTTGCCAACACTCGTCTACTAGCATATTCTTTGGCCAAATGGTTTCGAAGTGGTGCATGTGAACCCTAAGGGGTCTGCAGAAAAGTCTCTAGGGATTAGAGGAAGAAAACATTAGAACTTGTAGTTATATGTATTTTTATCTAAAAAGAAGTACACTGGGGCGCCTGGGTGGCTCAGTCGGTTAAGCGTCCGACTTCAGCGCAGGTCACAATCTCACGGTCTGTGAGTTCGAGCCCCGCGTCGGGCTCTGGGCTGATGGCCCAGAGCCTGGGGCCTGCTTCTGATTCTGTGTCTCCCTCTCTCTCTGCTTCTCCCCCATTCATGCTCTGTCTCTCTCTGTCTCAAACATAAATAAACGTTAAAAAAAAAATTAAAAAAAAAATAAAAAGAAGTACACTGAATTATACTGATATTGAATATATGGGTTGACCCTGACACCTTCACTAGATCTGTTCAAGTGAAATTTGGTAGAGGAGAACATTGTTTTCTCACACCTTGCTTCTATTAGAAGGGAATTTCCTAGGCAAACTTTAGTCTCTTCACTCCTCTGACTTAATGCTGTCAGTCTTACCTGAGCAGTCTTCTTTCTTAGGGAGGCCTGCCCTGGTCTAGCAATGCCTAGACTGAATGGGTATGCTTCTTCATTCTGGGGCCCTGTTGGCAGGCCCACTAGGCTCTCACATTAAGCTACCTTCTCTAATCTAGGTTTAAAAAATTTTTTTTAATGTTTTATTTACTTTTGAGAGAGAGAGAGAGAGACAGAGTATGAGCAGGGAAGGGGCAGAGAGAGAGGGAGACACAGAATCTGAAGCAGGCTCCAGGTTCTGAGCTGTCAGCACGGAGCCCGATGTGGGGCTCAAACTCCTGAACCACGAGATCACGACCTGAGGAAGTCTGACACTTAACTGACTGAGCCACCTGGGCGCCCCCCTAATCTAGACTTTTAATAATAAAATGATAATTTGTCTTCATATGCCCATGCCATTTTATTTCTCAATTTGTTTAAAGAAGAGGCCCTATTAGAGACTCCGATCAGTCTCTTATCACACGATAATATCAAGTTTTTCTGAGTGAGGTGTAGGGGTTCCACGACTAGAGTTCTTGACCATGGTACTCTTTTTCATTCATTCACTTTCAGTATCTTGCAGTTCACATGTGTATGAGTATGATTTTACGGGTATGCTAGATGTCTTTCATTGGCTCCTCCTGCTCTACTCTTCACCCTCTTTCACTCTCTTCTGTGCCCTGAAAGACTGACCTCAGTGGGCTACACTGTCAGCTTCTGGTTGGTGACATTTTCCGTGATAACCAGTGGGGATACTGCCTAACAGACACTTGCAAAAATGTAAATAATCAGTCTTTTCATGGTAGAGGTAATGTTTTAACAAAGACTGAAATAGTAATTACTTTAAAAAATCTCATGCTGTGGAGGGCATATTTTGAAAAGGAACTTTGAAAGGATTTCTACTATAGCTTCTTTTTCTTTCTTCTTTCTTTCTTTCTTTCTTTCTTTCTTTCTTTCTTTCTTTCTTTCTTTCTTTCTTTCTTTCTTTTTGTAGCTGAAACAGTATAAGTAAATCTGCCATGTTTAAAAATCTCTCCCATGTCCTGATACCTAGAAAATTTAAAAAACACAATTTTCTGACTTGCTTAAAAATATTTCAGTGACTGTGAAGTCCATTTGTCAAAAGCAAACAGTCAGGGCACCTGAGTGGCTCAGTCGGTTAAGTGTCCAACTTCGGCTCAGGTCATGATCTCATGGTTGGAGCCCTGTACTGACACCTCAGAACCTGGAGCCTGTTTCACATTCTGTGTCTCCCTCTTTCCCTGCTCATTCTCTCTCTCTCTCTCAAAAATAAATAAACACTAAAAATAATTTAAAAAAAGCAAAATAGTCAATCTTTTGATTGCTTTGTAAGAATTACTAATTGACATCAGAGAAGGTGGAAACTTAAATTTCAACAAAATCTTTGTGTAAACTTTTGAATGTGATTGAAAACTATATATGTATATGTATATATTTTAGTGTAGACAAATATTTCTTTCCTTTGGTTCTACCTCTAATTGTGAGTGGTCTTTTTCAGTTGTTAAATGAAAGCATTAATATAAATTGAACTTCTAAACAGATCTTTTGATTGTTTCAAGCAAAGAGTTTTAAACCAAGACTTCAATAAATATAAGTTTTGATCATACAAAATAAAATAAGTTAAGATGGAAGGAGCCTAGTTCTCTTTTAAATTTTTTTAAATGTTTATATTTATTTTTGAGAAGAGAGAGACAGAGCATGAGTGGGGGATGGGCAGAGAGAGAGGGAAACACAGTATCCGAAGCAGACTCCAGGCTCTGGGTTGTCAGCACAGAGCCTGATGCAGGGCTCGAACTGACAAACCATGAGATTATGACCTGAGTGGAAATCAGACGCTCAACCGACTGAGCCACCCAGGCGCCCCAAGAGCCTAGTTCTTTTAATCACTTAGTGGCATGTCACTGATCCTGAACCCACAGTAATGTGTAGTGTGACAAAAATAAGCTTTAATATGTTAAGGCACTGAAATTTTAGTGTCTAGTTACAGCAGCTATCTTCCCTTGGTAAGTACAGAAATTAATACTTTGACACGTGTTGCTGTTCTAACAAAACCCCAAGATAAGTGCTATTGGTTTAGAGACCAACCAGCAGAAGGTGAGTGATCAGGTTTTTTGGAGTGGCGGTGGTTCAGAACTGAAGGCCTAGAAGAGTTCTTGAAGATATCTTTGGTGGAAAGGTGATTTTATTAAAGCATGGGGACAGGACCAGTGGGCAGGAAGAGCTTCCCCAGACCCAGTGGAGAGACTGGTTATATACTTGGGAATTGGGGGAAGTAAAGTCAAGGGGAAGTTTCCAAAGAGATTTTCATATGCTAAAGACTCACAGATTACTGGAGGCCTAGCTATCCTCAAGCTAAGGTTGTTTCTTTCTCTAGCAAATCATTAACATTAAAACCCTAGGGAGTTCCTGGAGAAAGTTTTACTTTCCCTGCCTTAAGTAGTTGTCAATGGGTTGCAGGTTATAAGGAAATTTAATTCCATCTGCCATTCACTTCTGCTTTTGTTTGCCACATTAATAAGGATACAATACAGTAGGTTAGATATCTGGAGAGTTCTGCTATGCTTCAAAAGATTTTCAGTTAAGCTGTCATGGGACAACATGGAAGACAGGTCACAAGCTTCCTGAGCCTATAGTTCAAAGGAAGTAGTTAGAACTGTCAGCATGATGGTGTGTTGGCCACCGCTTAAGCAAGAAAGGCATGTACTCAGGTGAGTTTGGGCCAGTTTTCAAGCCGAAAATGGCAGGAGTAGAGAGTTCAGGGATCTAGAGCCTTCTTTGGTTGAAAAATTGATACCTTTGGGACCTGGAATACAAGTGGCCCCAAATGACAAAGGGCCAGTGAGATTTCTGAAACAACTCAGCCCTTCAGTAACCATCAGAAAAGTTAGCATAGGGGTGCCTGGATGGCTCAGTCAGTTAAGCGTCTGACTCTTGATTTTGGCTCAGGTCATGATCTCACAGTTTCATGAGTTTGAGCCCCAGGTCAAGCTCTGTGCTGACAGTATGGAGCCTGCTTAGGATTCTCTGTCTCCCTCTCTCTCTGCCCTTCCCCTGCTCACACTCTCTCTGTCTCTCTCAAAATAAATAAATAAAGTTAAAAAAAAAAAAGAAAGAAAGAAAAGTTAGCATATTGTTTCATAGCATATTGTTTTGGATTGCCTTAAGGTACCTGTCATTAAGTTAAAGAAAAAAACATGGGGACCAGGAAACAAGGAATAAACCAAATTTAATAACTGTTAAAAAACCTTGGCACATGGACTTAATTGAAAGCAAATAGATCAGAAACTTACCAAAAAAATTTTTGAAGAACTTGTAGTGGCAATGAAACCATGAGCCAGGGCTAAAAAAAGGCCTTAAAACCACCCTTAGAGAGGAAGAGAGATATGAAAGCTGCACAGTCCACAGGAGAGGAATTCTTCAACAACCATTTCAGATATTTCTGTGGAAGATAATGGTTAAGGAAGAAACTCTCAGAGAGAGGAGAAAAGGGCTGGAGAAAGAAGAATCAGGGACAGAACAAGAAACTATTCCTGTCTTGGTTAGTCACCCTTCACGGGGCCTTTCCAGAAGGATTTAATAATTTTTGTGGGTCATTGACTGATACGTTTATCCTATTCTCCCCCCCCCCCTTTTTTTTGTCTGAAAGCTTTTATTGCAATTGTACTGGAGAGAGGACATAGAGCACCAGGCCCAGGGAAGGCTACATGATTTGCATGTTTTAGTGCAAAATGAAAATTTGAACTCCTTATTCAATAAGCAGGGAAATATTGCTATTGAAAGTACTAAAATATAAAGCCTTATCCTTTCTTTTACACTATGTTTTGACTTATCATAGTATTTTATATTTGCTACTTAATGTCATTCTAAATAAAAAAATTTTTAATTTTACTATTCATGTTTTTATTGTGCAATACCAGTTTTAAATGCAAATACAAGAGCATTTAACTCAAGTGTGGAATTAATGAAATTATACAATTCTTACTTTGTGGCTCAAACACACATATCCATTTTGTTCTTACCAGAGCAGTGGAAATGTAGCACACAATAACGCAACTATTTTTATTTTGCTTTTCCTTGTGTGCTCATTCTTTCAGTACTATGTGCCTTTGGCTTACTGATGGGTAAGAAAAGAATGCAAGAGGAAGCTATGGTTTCCCAATCTTCCCCTCTCCTTCTACAACATGATGTTAGTGTAGGTGGTTAGCTAATACAGGGAAAGATAGCATAAGGAAAAAAGGATATGATAGAGTTTTTGGATCTTCTGGGTTTCTTAGAATGCCGTAGCCTTCTTTCTGTGTTCAAAGCAAGTTTCCAGTTCAAATGGGAAGCATGGTCAATCCCCTGCTTACTCAACCACAGAAACAGCATGCTTAACTTGTATTCACATTGAGTCTTGCTAAATTCCCAAGCATCATAGGTCCACCAGAATTCTGCACTCATGAGCAACACAAACTGCGCATGAATGGGGTAGCAAGGGACAAAGGACGTACATATTGCACACACCTGCTCTGTTCATGTGCGTGCTCCATTAGCCCATTGGACTTCACTTACAAAACACAAGTTCAATGGTAAAAATATTAGTAATTTCATGAGGTGAGAGCAGAGCGTTAAACCAATTGCAGGGGCCCAGTTGAGGGTGGGGACCTACGTGACTGCACAGGTCACATACTCATGAGACCAAGTCCTTAGTGGGCTTGACAGAGCCACAACTTGACAGAGAGACACGGGCCTGAAAATTCTGGACTTTAAGCAGATTCAGTGACTGGATGGCACTTTGAATGATCTCACCTGGGGAGATGGGGAATAAATTCTTTGTGTGGGATAAAGAGTAGAATGGTTCTCTTTCTTTTCCTTCCTTCCTTCTCCTTCCTTCCTTCCTTCCTTCCTTCCTTCCTTCCTTCCTTCCTTCCTTCCTCTCTTTATTTGGTGAATAAAAAGATACACTATTGACTCATCAAATGTACTTCCTTTTTCCTTCAGGGAACACAGTTAGGCTATATTTCCTAGCCTCCTTTGTTGTTAGGTATACCATATGACTGAGTTCTGTCCAATGAAATGTGTCAGAAAGGATGCACAATGTTCTGTGACTGACTGACAGAAATTTCCCTCATGATCTTCTGTTCTTTCCCTTTCCTTGTCTGCCAGGCAGACACAGAAGAGTCAGAAGAGGACTCTGATCCCCTGAAGGGATGATTGAGCAAGGTTGGAAAGGTACTGAATCTCATCAAACATTTGAACAACAGATAAACTTCTAATGTGTTAAGTCACAGAGATATTTGGGATTTTTTTTAATGTTTTTGTTTATTTTTGAGACAGAGAGAAACAGAGCATGAGCAGGGGAGGGGCAGAGAGAGAGGGAGACACAGAACCGGAAGCAGGCTCCAGGCTCTGAGCTGTCAGCACAGAGCTGGACGCGGGGCTTGAATTCACGGACTGTGAGATCATGACCTGAGCTGAAGTCGGACGCTCAACCAACTGAGCCACCCAGGTGCTATTTGGGCTTATTTATTACAAGTGTTAGGCTCTTCTGAACAGAACCAGCTTCCACCCTCACAATAAGCTAGTTTTAACCTAAGGACATATCATCATGAGGGCTTAAGTGGCAACAAGACAAATCAGGCTAAGGATGTCAGTTGATCTTGGAGACTGGACAGACATATGGGATAAATCAAGGATGCAAAGGAGGTATTGGTGGTGGAAATCATTGGGTGTGGGGAGGCCAGTGATTGGTAAAAAAAAAAAAAAGCTGTGAATAAGGGTGTATATTAAATAGTTGTAAAGTTGGTAGGCCATAAAGGCTGGGGGTAAGAACTGGGGTCAAGAAACTGTTCTAAAACTCAATGTTATATTCAGTGATATCTAAGTAACAACCCTCTAGCCTGACTCCTTTATTCCTTATTGCAACACTTTGACATATAATACACATTTAAGTAATATATTTATTTGCTAAATTAATTATTTATTGTTTTACCCAGTATAATGTTTCATAAGATCAACTTTATCAGTTTTATTAACCCTTGTGTCTAATAGCTCAGTCTTAGCACTGAACAAGAGAATACACAAATACATATATAAATATATACATAAATTATGCCCAATCATGGGGCATTTAATATTTTAGACCATCTTTAATTGGTTCCTGCCTTGGTCGCTGGTCCTACATGAGTGGCTATGCCAGTTTTGAGCTCAGTCTTGCTTGACTGAGTCCCTGATTCATGCAGTTGGACCTCTACAATATTGACTACCCTTCTGCCCAGACCTATTGCATTTGCCTGCCATTTTGACTCTTGCACAACACCTGCCCGGCTTCTGTTTAGATACATCCCCTAGCCTTTCTTCCCTTGATTTGGATGCTTTGCCCTTATGACTTTGGCCCATTTTCCCATTTCTGATCTATCTTCAGATTTACAATTTTGTGTATTTGCTACCAGTTTAGCTGACACTTGCTTCATACTAAGGTCTAGGATCATGAATCCTATTCCTGCCATTCTGAGTCCAAGTGCACTCAGACCACAACTGCCTCTGAGCCCTCTCTCTCCAGATTTCCTTAGCATTCAACATAGAACAGCTGATTTGGGCACAGACCACTGGGTATCCTCAGCTAATGTGGTCTATATGACATAGATACCTTTAAACATAAAATGGGACGGTTTAAATAGAAGGGGAAAGGATTTAATTTAAAAGTATTTTAGTAGTGCCAACAAAAAATAAGATGATACTAATAAGTAGATATTCATCTCAAAGAAGGGCTTGGGAGATATCCATCTCAAAGAAGAGTCAGGGATTGCATGTGTACTGCCTTATATCACACACAATCACCCATACAGTGCTATGCACACAGCAAATATTCAATAAATATTTCTTTATGGATTGCTTGGTTATTGTGAACTAAAACTTCATAGTTTTGAAAAATATTGATGTAGTAGAACATGCCACAAAATCTGATCCTGGTTCCAGTCCTCTTTAGCAGCCTTGGCTTGCTATCCAAATGATTATGTTCTGAGGCCTCTCAAAGCCACATTTTATCACAGTCGTGACAGCATTGAAGTGGCTGAGTGAATGTAGTGCCTGTTCATAAAATCATTCCAAGTAAAAGGCTTCAAGATCCTTCCAGCTGTTATTCAAATCTATATCATTATTTACTGTAGAACATAAAACACCAAGGTCTCATATATTTCCTCCCTCATTGAACTAGCACCAGCCACGCCATGTGACAGGTCATTGAGGTACAATAAAGTTGGTCACCTCAGAATTTGTTTTCTTGAGCATTCTGTTTTTCCTCTAAATTGTGAGTAATGGAATTGACAGTCTCCTGGACTCCGAGGTAATTAAATTCAATAGGCTACAGCTTCCGGGTTTTGAAATAAACAGGCCACATGCAGTAGGTGCAGAAAACTGGGAAGTTATTATGTATATGTTTTGAGATAAACACTTTGCTGCTGCTGACATTTTGTTAACTTTTCATCATATTTTTTTTTTTTTAAAAGTGAGCCAAACTGGTTGCCTTGGAAATGATTATGATGTCACAGAGGATGATGACTTCTTGTAATCTAGAAGCAGCAAGAGCAGATGTGCTTGTAAGAAACAAAGATCTTGTTTTCATACAAATGTTCTCAAAATAAAACACAAAGGAAGAAAAATACGCAGAGCACATAATGCAAAGAAAAAGCATTGGTTCTAAATAGAATGTTTTACAAAGTTTTCCATAAAGCCTCAGCTGCTCCTCAAAGCACAACCAGCTTGAACATGGATAACAGACGTGAAATTACAGTACTCACAAAATTAGTATTCAGGTTGTATGATCTCTCCTTACAAAGGCTTCAAGCATACTTTATGCATGCACAATTATGGAAGCAGGTAATGAGGGAGATTCTGACTTTCCCCCTATTGTTGCTATTGTACTTAGCTAGATAAGGCTTGATAAAAATTGCTTTGTTAAGAATAAATCTAAGCAATAATTTATTAATTCTATTGAAAAGAGTTTTCGCCTTTTATTATAAGGTACATTGGATAATTTTTCTAAAACACACATTATTCTGTCCATGGAGATAGGTAGCAACATAATCAACTTTTACTAAAAAATCAGAGCTCAGTAACAATTAATAATCTGCAAGCTATGGTAATTCTTTACAATTTTATTATTTCATATCACAATTAATTTCACTTCAATAATTAGAGATTTTAAAAAAGGATATTCAAAGTTTATGATTATGACCCCCTGAAATATATAGATAGGATAAACAATATATCAAATGAATGGGTTGTGTCAAAATATATTACAATGCTTTCACTATGTCACTTTGAATTTAATTCTCTTCCTTGACGGTCATTGATAACATCCTAAATTAATTCTTCAGATTCTCAAATATCTCCCACAGTAACTTCAAATATTTCTTGGAATTAATCAAAATTTAAATAATAAAATGAATTAATTATGATAAAGGTATCAGTCCCTGCAATTTAAAAAAAAAATCTCTCTATCCAATTTACAATATGAATTTGCCAAAAAGTTGATTTTTTTATTAAAAATTTTTTTGACGTTTATTATTTTGAGAGAGAGATAGGGAATGAGTCGAGGAGGGAAAGAGGAAGACAGAGAATCTGAAGCAGGCTCCAGGTTCTGAGCGGTCACAGCCAGACATGGGGCTTGAACCCATGAACCATGAGATCATGACCTGAGCCGAAGTTAGATAGATGCTTAACCAACTGGGCCACCCAGGTGCCCCTTGCCAAAAGTTTAAATTCTTCTATAGCTAAATGAGAAATAAGAATTGAGTGGAAAGGAGATAAGCTAACAATTCTGACCATTCCTAAAATATATTGCTCCTAAAGAAATCTACTATAGAACAGTCTTTCAAATAAAAACATAAAAGATAAGAATGAGATACGTTAGTCCAGAATTCTGCATTACTATTAAGTAATAGCATATACTATTTGCTTTACTTTCAATTTAATGCCCACATTAATTTTTCATTTCATTCAAATGAAAACTGAATTTGTTAACTTAATCGTGAAATGCAAAAATACCAGAATTACATAAAAGAAAACATACAAATAAAAGAGTAAAAATTAAAAGTTCACTATGTTCTCTAGCCTGGGTTAAAAAAAATTGAGAATAAGTAACAGGTGTTTAATCCTAGTTTTAGTTCTGTGATCATACCGAAGTCATATACTATTTTAAGACATAAGCTCACTTTTTTAAAGTACATAATATGAATACAGTACTCTAAATGGACACCAATGTTTCAGGTATATAGTGAGAACTGAAATATTATGATAATATAACTTCTAAAGAAGAGGAGTAAAAACACTCCAGAGACAGGCTTTTTATAAACACTGCAAAGAGAAGAAAACAAAGTGACTTTTAATAACTGCAAAAGGCAATAATAGTTTGGTTTGATTTAGCCAATGTGCAAAGACCTAAATCAAAAATAAAATAGCATAGATACTTGAAAATAGCAAAAGAGAAAGGAAATTGCATTAAAGGTGCTTTTTAATGAATGAATGACTAGACAGCTTTGGAATATTTTATACTACTTTACTGATGAAGGATTCAATCTCAATGATAATTTTAACAAAGATTGTACCAAATCTGTGTAGATCATTGTATTAAGACATAAGACCATTATAAAAAATGTTGACCCAGTCTTTCTCTACCATTGCTCCACTATAGTAAGGGAGATAAGATACACATACCTGAAAAACATATATTTTATTGTGAGCTAAATACAAACATTATTAATGTAGATAGTAGATGTTAAGTTAGCCTAAATGGAATTATAAAACATGTATTTATAACATATAGTAGCAAAATAGTTCAGGGGTACAATACAAAATGTGGTTTAATAATTAAACAGAACTAAAGATGCTTATAAATATGATATGTTAGAATATGCTGTCTTTTCATATACAAAAGTTTTTGTCTATAATTAGGTTTTTTTTTTATCTTTGATTTCATTAAACAATGCTTATGTCAAATTTTCCATTTTAAAGACTTCCAATGAGGGTGAACAAACAAAAACTGGATAGTGTCTGCACTCTGGGGGAGATATCTTAGTTTGCAAATTGTCAAAAACCTTGCACCCCCTACATGAGCGTGGGTTAATTTGGCTGTTTGTTGCTATGTGAGGTTTTTCTAGGCAATGACACATATGCTCTAATTTATAGTTGGCTGAAATCTGTATTAAAAAAAAAACCTGAATCTGACATATTTTATCAGAATTACATTCTGAAGAGCAAGCATGAGAAATATGTATTCTGATCCATGTAGCAGAGACTATGTTTATTTTTCTAATTTTTCTTTTAAAAATGGAAACAAGATTTTTAAAAATTGGGAAGGAAATAAATAGAAACATATGGGACAGAACAACGGTCAGCTTGTATGTCACTATAATCAACTTCTAACTGCAATCACAGTAATTTAAGAATGTCCTTTAAAAACTTCTATTCAGATGATTTGCTTGCTTAATTTATTGAAGAAACACAATATAACTCTTACCAGGGTGTAGGGCTGTTCTCCGCCTTGATTTGTTCAGTTACAAACATCAACTCACTTAATCCTATTTAAAAACAAAAAACCTTATGAGGTAAATTCTATTATTACCATCCAGTTTCAATAGATGAGGAGACAGAGATTAAGACATTTGTCTAATTAAGTAACACAGTAAATGGTAGAGCTGAGGTTTGACCCTAGGCTTTCTGATTCAAGATTTTTGATTACCATGCCATCAATGACACTTTTGTCATTATCAGCTGGGTCAATTTCTCTTGGAGCACTGAGCTGGGAAATTTTGTGTGTGTGTTTGGGCTAATGACTTCACAGGCTTCCTAGGTAATTAGAGCAATTAGTGTATTTCCTCTTTTGCTTGGTTGCTATGAGTTCAGAAGCAAGCTTTGTATTCAATTGTGGTTTTTTTATAAACAGAATTTCTTGATTATTTTTCTTTCCCCTTTGCTTCTTAGTTTCTTTCATGTTATACGTAGTTTTTTTATGCTACTGTTCTCCGAATTTACAATGAGTTCAAATTCTTTTTGGAAGTATTGGGGCATCAATCACTAATCAACTTCTAACAATAACTACAAATCAGTCTTGAACAGAACTCCTTCATATTATCTAATTTATAAATCAAAGAACTACAGGGGACCAGTCATTGGCCACCATCAGTTATTTAAGATAAGGTGTAGCTAAACTAAACTGAATGATTACCTGAAACCAGTGATCATAACTTCTTTCAATATGTAACAATAAATACACACACACTAATTAAATTTGACCTTTTCAAAGAATTCAATCTTTCCTTTGGTAGCACCAGAAGAACCTTTGGGTCAGCAAGGCCATTTTATGTGGTGAAGGTGAGGATGACGGTGATCTTTTGACTTTATCATCCTGAATAAAATGATGCCATGTCCTTTTGCCTTTCATCAAAGGCAGTTAAATGGTAGAAAATGAAAGAGTATGATTTTAGACGACTTGTTTCTATTTAGCTTGAGTTCTGCCACTAACTAGCTGGTAACATTGAGAAATCATTTAAATTCTATGGGTTAAATATTATATGATTAAAACAAATCTTCATAACTCAATCCACCTCTCTTTCCAGCTGGACATTTTGATCACTCTTTTGTATTCTTCTTTTTTAAAAATTTTTTAGTGTTTATTTTTGAGACAGAGACAGAGTATGAGCGGGGGAGGGGCAGAGAGAGGGAGACACAGAATCCGAAGCAGGCTCCAGGCTCTGAGCTGTCAGCACAGAGGCTGACATGGGGCTAGAACTGCCGAACTGTGAGATCATGACCTGAGACAAAGTCAGACGCTTAACCGACCGAGCCACCCAGGCGCCCCTCTTTTGTACTATTCTTTCATTTCACATACAAAGAAATAATTATCAGGGAAATGAAGTGAACCAATCAGAGGAAAACAGTACAAAGGTCTCCTGACTTCTGGAATTTTATTAAGAAATCAAACATTGTAGGTACATCCCATCTCAACCCAGAGGTTACTGCTATTCTGGGAGTGGTATCTTTCTTTTCCATTTTATTGTACTTTTGCTACATATATATGTAAATAAATAATACATAATACTGTTTTAAGTGTTGAATGTAAGAATTCTCTTACTATTGGCTTATTTCACCCAACATAATGTTATTTTATCCATGTTGACATATGTGGTAGTATATAACTGCTATATAGTATTTCAATCAAGTGATAGACCTCAACTTGTTCATCTATTTTCTTGAACAGTGGCTTTCAACCTTTTTTTGGTCATGAAATCCATAGAGAGTAAAAATACATTTTATGTGGTGACCCAGTAGATAGATATGTGTATCTGTGAAATCAAACTTTACCTTTTTATTTATCCCTGTTGTATGTGATGTACTCTATTCCATTCTATTTCATTTTTTTTAATGCTGGTTATGACACACTAAATATATAGCCCTCTATTGGGTTTCAACCTGACATTTGAAAAACACTGTTCTAGGAGAATTATTTTCAAACTGCTACAATACTTCCAATACTCTGATACTCCTCTAGGATGGGGTGGGAAGCTACGGGTAGGAGAGTAAGCGCTGATTAGAATTTTTTCAAGCAAGGAAGGATGTGACTAAATAGAAATATGTTAAACCTTTGGATGGTTTAGGTACAGAAAACAAGTTTGTGAACCATGGTTTTAGGCAGTGAAGCTGATTTCTTATCATGAGGTAATTCTGAAAAACTGTATAGATTTTTAAATAAATGACTCATATTTTAAATTGATGTTGCAAGCTTACTGCTTTAAGGATTCCTAAGAACAGTCTATTTGTAAATTGGAATGAATATTTTTAGAAAGTGAATAAAAGCCACTCCCTTTAACTTATATATTTATTTGTCATGGTGAATGAAGAATGTCCATAACTCAGGGAAATGGCTTTATTTATGTTTCCATAAGCTACATCAATAAGCTTTATGCCTCAGTTGCATTACAGTGTATTATTTGCAGACTTAAATACAAATGACTTCATTGACTTAAAGATCTCCCATGAAGATGTTGTAATAGGGATTTCTATGTTGAACCAAAGTGGGACCATTTCTTTTACAAAAGAAAAATATTTAATTCTAATATGGTTACTTGTTATATTGGTCTTTGAAGGTGCATTTTAGCCTATGGCTGTAACTAGAGACATA